>NW_005842031.1:1254361-1269723 GCF_000455745.1 Alligator sinensis | reverse complement strand
TGCTTCCAGTTTTGGGCTCCACAATTCAAAAAGGATGTGGAGAAGCTTGAGAGAGTCCAGAGAAGAGCCACGTGCATGATCAGAGGTCAGGGAAGCAGACCCTACGATGACAGGCTGAGAGCCCTGGGGCTCTTTAGCCTGGAAAAGCGCAGGCTCAGGGGTGATCTGATGGCCACCTACAAGTTTATCAGGGGTGACCACCAGCATCTGGGGGAACGTTTGTTCACCAGAGCGCCCCAAGGGATGACGAGGTCGAATGGTCACAAACTACTTCAAGATCGTTTCAGGCTGGACATAAGGAAGAACTTCTTTACTGTCCGAGCCCCCAAGGTCTGGAACAGCCTGCCACCGGAGGTGGTTCAAGCGCCTTCGTTGAACACCTTCAAGATGAAACTGGATGCTTATCTTGCTGGGATCCTATGACCCCAGCTGACTTCCTGCCCTTTGGGCGGGGGGGCTGGACTTGATGATCTTCCGAGGTCCCTTCCAGCCCTGATGTCTATGAAATCTATGAAACTCTTAACCCCTGGACTGGCTGCATGTTAACACCTTTAAAGTGGTTTGAAGAACTCCTTATTTATCTTAAAGTTACGCTACTCCAAGGCAGGATGATTTCTAATCTGCCTAATTTTTCTTCTGTTCCATTAAGATGTGGCCACTCCAGACAGCTCTTCCACCTAAATTGAAGTCTTCCAGCATCACAGGGTGCAGTGGCCCTTCCTAAATCAGGGTGAGCACGAACACCAGGTGCCTCTGTCCCACTATGCAGACCCAGCACCACAGCCCTGGAGCTTGCTCAGCTTTCCAGGACCATGGCAAGAGGAGAGAGGGGTGCAGGGATCGGTGGTTGAGGTGTGGCAGCCTGAGGCAAGTTCCTACTGGACATCGGCCCCCCCCCCCCCCCCTTGCTCCCCAGCAGCTGGGTGGCCCCATGCACAGAAGGCAGGGCTCCGTTCTGTCTGTCCAGGCTGGGGCTGGGGTGGCTGCACTGCTCACAGCTGCCTCCCAAGCCCAGTGGGCCGGGAAGTCCTGTCCCTGTACCCCTCCCCACCCCCTAGGCATGTTCCCAGACTGCTGGGCCTGAGCAGAGCAAGCAAGCTCCAGGGATGAGGTGCTGGCTGTGCCCGGTGGGAGCAGCAGGTCTTGAGGGATGAGTACAGGGACAGGACTTCATACCCCTGTAGGGCTTGGAAGGCAGCTGAGAGAGGTTTAGGCTCCCTGTCTGCTGCTGTGCTGAAGCTGCCAAGCTCAGCCCTGCCAGGCCATGTATCCAAGTCCTGGGGACCCAATCCTTTTTTTTTTTCTTTTTTTTCTTCAGAGCTCATCCCCTGTGCACCACCGTTGGCCAGGCTGCTGGCTGGCCAGTTGCTGCCTGAGCTCCGACCGGAGCAATCCTTTTCAGAGCTCAGAGTGCCCAGCCAGCCCAGGATTTGTGGGGGGCAATACTGAGGGGGCGGGCTCCAGAGGAAAAAAGGACTGGGGCCCTCAGAGCTGTAACAGCGAGCTGGTCCTGCCCCTAGCTCCTAGTCCTGCCCCTGCTCAGCAAACTTCTAGTGAGGAGTGACAGTTGTGCAAGTAAAGGACAGTCAGGGATGACTTTTTGCCTTAAGGTGTGACTGCTCCACTAAGCCAAACAACACTAAGCCTGTTAACATTTGTTCAGTTTACAGCACAAGGTGTAACAAGGCCTTCATACACCTGGTAACTAATACCACAGTTGGGTAACATTTTTGAAGTTGGCTGTTTTGTACGCTGTGGTATTTCTTTCCCCTTTCCCTTGAAACTAATACAGCAAAAATAACACACAAAAATAAAGCTGACTAGGACAGTTCTGTCAATTGCAGTAATATACAGTAGATACTCATTGATCCAGACCCCATGTATATGAACATGTGGATTGTACCAGCTCCCAATCTGATACTGTCAAGGCAAAAAGAGGGGGAGGGGAATACCTGCATATGCACAGATTTTTTTGCAATGATATTATCCTGTTTCTGAACTATTGCATATCAATTTTATTTTTAAATTCCTCTCTCTCTTGTGGTACTTGCTGTTAGTGATATCTCCTATATCTGAACATTTTATCTGTATGAACAGGGTATGGTCCCAAAGGGTTCAGATCAGCAAGGATCTACTGGTTATATCCTCTTCAAAAGTTAATTTACTCTGTTTTTCCTCCTAATCTGTCAAAGGACACAATGGAGTAATTAGGAATTAAAACTGCTGACACCGAGAATAGATGTTGGCCTGCTAGCTCTCCTTGCCTCTCTCCACAGACCACATGATTTTTGTCAAAAATTCCAAATGCCCAAAGTGATAAAAATATGAATCCTTTGCTGAGGGCCTGTATGAGATCTATGCATCAGACAAACCTAAGAATAAGGCTTGATAGGTAGATTGGTTTAATTTCTGACTTCAGTGGGATGATGGTTGTGGATGACACATCCGCAAATCAGCTGGGAGTAATGCGAAGAGTCTTATTGAAACTTACAAAAGGAAGAAAATACAAAGTCAGAGCAGACTATAATGTACTCTTGATACTGTCCTTAACTGACTACACCTTGGCCCATAATGTCTCAATGAAAACTAATTACTAACAGTTTAGTACTCTTGCAGAATATTGGTATGTTAAGAAGTCTTCTCACATGTACTGATAGCTAAACAATTCTTCTTAGACTAAATGAACCCTGTAGTTTTATAATACAACCTTCCTTTTTTGAAAAGGAGACTGGACAGTCACCTCGCTGGGGTCACTTGACCCCAGTTGTCCTTTCCTGCCTAGTGCAGGAGGACTGGACCCGATGATCTACAAGGTCCCTTCCAGCCCCTAACAATCTATGAATCAGTTATTCTAATTAATTTGTAGTAGATCTTCCAGTCATTAACAGCAAAAGAATATAAAAGTGAGAGTTACAGCTTTTTTCTTCTTTTTTTTGTCCTGTGCAAGCTTTGGATTTGTTCATAGAATAATAAAGTTCCCTTCACTTCCCACCCTGACCTGCCACCACTGCCCCCCACGAAAGTCATGTGACTACTTCTTTTGGTCGTTTCAGTTCTCACTTAAGTGTATACATTCTGACCAGCCCAGGACAGGTATTTTGGATCTACATTGGTGTGAAAGAACATGCCCCATTGAGTTCTACAGAACAGGTTGCTTGACTGAAAGCTAATGGACAGGGCCATCATTCAGAAGTGTTTGAAACTTGGATAAGTATATAGGATGTCCGTTCCCCGCTTCTTGTTTAAGTATATCTTTTAGTGCAGTTTACTTGAACTTCTCCTGCTGCATATCTAATGCAGTGACTAGTGGTGCAGTATTATTATACCACAAGACTGTGTTGTTAATGACAGCAGTCCATCTGTATCAACATTTCTAAGAAAAGCCCCACTTCTGAGGGGTTTATAAGTTTGGCATAAAATATATCCTAAACTAAAAACTGACATTCTGCTCTTGACATAAGAGGACAGTATATTGGATTAAAATGGTAATCAGCTTGTCTCTGTGTTTCTTTAGTTATTAGACAGTGTACAAGCTAAGAGCCTGATATTGTAAAGCTTTATAAACATGAGCCTTTTTATTTGAGAACTAAGAATTCACAGGATCTGGCATAGATAGTTTAAAAAGTTTAACAAGTGTAGCACCTGCTCCACAGGTTACGTATGGCCTATGGCATGGCTCTATGAGAGCTTGTGGGGCACTGGCCAGGTACCAGAGGACTGGAAAAGGGCCAGTGTGGCCCCCGTTTACAAGAAGGGGAGAAAAGAAGACCCCGGCAATTATAAGCCAGTCTTTCACCTCGGTCCTTGGGAAGACCTTTGAGAAAATTATCATGGAGCACATCTGCAAGGGCCCAGCAGGGGAGGTAATGCTCACGGACAGCCAACATAGGTTCATTGAGGGCCGGTCCTTCCTGCTAACTTGGTTTCTTTTTTATGATCAGGTCACAAAGTCCCTGGATGAAGGTGTCGGGGTAAATGTCGTCTTGCTGGACTTTAAGAAGGCCTTGGACATGGTTTCCCACCACATTCTCTTTAAAAAACTTGGTGACTGCTGCAGTGATGCCTACACAGTCAGATGGATGGAAAATTGGCTAGATGGTTGCAGCCAGAGAGGTGGTGGATGGGTCATTTTCGACCTGGAGGGATGTGGGCAATGGAGTCCCACAGGTGGCTCGGTCCTGGGGCCTGTACTGTTCAACATGTATGTCAGCAATCTGGATGTGGGTGTGTAATGCACGCTGTCCAAATTTGCTGACGACACCAAGTTGTGGGGCGATGTGGGCACACTGGAGGAGAGGGACAGAATCCAGCTAGATCTAGACAAATTACAGAGGTGGGCGGATGAGAATAGGATGGAATTCAACACAGACAAGTGCAAGGTACTGCATCTAGGGAGAAGGAACCAGCAACACATGTATAGGCTGGGGAACAATAACTTCGTGGTGACAACAACTTCTTGTCACCACGGTGGCAGAAAGGGATCTTGGAGTCATTGTTGACTCCAGGATGAACATGAACTGCCTATGTGAGGAAGCAGTGAGTAAGGCTAACCACACCTTGTGCATGTACAGATGCATTACAAGCAGGTCCAAGGAGGTGATCCTTCCACTCTGTGCGGCATTGGTCAGGCCACAGTTGGAGTACTGCATCAAGTTCTGGGCGCTGCACTTCAAGAGGGATTGAGAGGGTCCAGAGCAGGGCCACTTGCATGGTCAAGGGGCTGCAGGACAGGCCCTATGAAGAGAGGCTAAAGGGCCTGAACTTATTCAGCCTCCACAAGAGAAGGCTGAGGTGGGATCTGGTGGTCGTTTACAAACTCATCAGGGGGGGACCAGCGGGAATTGGGGGGAGGCTCTGTTCCCTCAGGCACCACCTGGGGTTGCTAGGAATAACGGCCACGAATTTCAAGAGGAGGCTGGACAGGTATTTGGTTGGGATGTGATCTCGGCACCCGTTCCTGCCCGGAGCAGGGAGTCGGACCTGATGATCTGTTTAGGTCCCTTCTGACTCTAAGTACTATGATACTAGGGAAGAAAGGGTCCCACATGTAAAGGAGTCTTTCCTGTTATGATTCATACTTCTGGGGGGTGTAGAAAAAGCCTGAGAGTTACTCCCTTACTTTCACTTACACTTTCTGTGTTGTTATATACATCCCACCAATGTGGAGTCATGCATTTGCTATGGCATTCCTAAATTAAGGAAAGGGTTTCTCCCTTGCACTTTTTCTATTCCTTACCTCTGAATTAGACCCTTAACCTGTCACTAAAATGATTTCTGTATTTAACTAAAAATGATGAGCAACTAGTGGTCAGACAGTCACAGGTTTCCATAATGAGTTTCTTTGTATAATCTCAGATTCCTAGTTTCATCTGTTCTGTTGAGCATACCTATTTTGAAATTGATGTAGAGTCTTTAAATAAGTAGTTGCCTCATCAAGCCATTACAGACCAATAACAAATATAAAGTTTATTTTTATATAAGTTTTAATCAGTAATGTTCTTAAAGAGAAGTAGGGAAGATACAAGGGTTTTTTTTAAGTATTTTAAAGATTTATGGGTGTCTGCAACGGGGAAGATCACATGGGCGGTCACCATGCTGGCCCACCCCTCTGTCTAGGACAGTTTGCCCAGTCTTGCTTGCCATGACTTGTTGAGATAAACCTGATGTAATAAGCGGGAGGCTGCCCATTTAATGCCTTGATGCCAGGGAGTATACACATGGCACCAGCCTTCACTTACTGTGTCCTATACCTCTCAGATGGCATCCAAAGTTGTAATAGCTGTGGCCAGAGGCCGTGCCAAGCTGCCCCTTCCTGGGCTTCTCACAGTCTACTCATACATTCCACCCTCTCTCCCAGGGCCTCATACACTCTGCCCTGCTCTATGAGCGGCCTTATTTGGGCCATTAGGCTTGCCTACTTATACTCCAGGTGATCCCACACAGCCCTTCAGGTGCCACGTGCACCCTACTCTATGTGGCAGTGGTCTTTATGCCTAACACTAGGTTGACTTTAGCCACTACCTCTCTCCAGGCAGTTGGCTTTTTTGGGGCTGGCCCATGTGCAGCCCTTCAGGTCCACCTGTATGTCCCAGTGCAGTTTTGCAAGCCCTACCCTACACCCATTAAACAAAGTGCTTCTGGCCCACCTAAGCAAACCCTACTCTGTGAAGACCTCTCTACTTATTCCTGCCCCACTTCTTGGAGCCACTCTACTCCCTTACTAGGGCCAGCTCTATGTCCCCTTCCTGGGGTTTGTGGTCTTACACCCCCAGGGGCTCAGGTGCCTCTGTCTAGGCATGCCTGGCCCCACTGTGTGTTCTATGACCACTGGGTAGTGGATCTGGGGTTATAAGGCACCCCTACCTACCTTTCACTGGGGAGGCAACTAGCCTGGCATTTCTTGGGAGCTACCCTGCTACAGGCAGCTCTACCAGGCCATTCTTCCCTTGCAGGGTGCAGTTTCAAGTCATATGCAGGACAGGGAGCCTCCTGCCATCCCTATAGCTCCTGCCCTTGCCTCCAAGATGTTCCTGAGCAGCCGCTCAGCTGGATGGTGCCTTTCCAGCTGCCAGCAGCAGACTGTTGGCTCATCCCTGAGGGCCTGAGCTAAAATGGAGTCTGCTTAGCCCTCTCTTCCAATCACCTGCCTCTCCTGTGGTCGTGTGACACCCGCCCCCCCCCCCGCCATTAGGGCTGGCCTAGGATGTCTTGCTGCCTGCTCTGGCCCTTAAAGTGACAGGCACCTAAGTTGCGCTGTCACAGTGCCTAGCATAAGCTGAGCACTATTTGATTTCTTTTTTTTAAGTCTTTACAGCTAATTCAACTTTTATATCATCACGCTCCAAATGCCAAGGGTTTTTTTTTCCGGAGGGGTAAGGAGAAAAGGAGGTTAGGATAACTAGTTTTTGTTTTTTTTACCAAACTAGTTTCTAGCTTGGATTATCTGGAGTAGGGTGTTTTTTGTCCTATGGTTCTGAATCTCTAGTGAGCAGTGAAGTAATTAACATATCTTAAATTTTAAAAAATCAAGGTAAAAAATATATTGATTTTAAAACACAGTTCTGTGTTAGACCCAAGGTCTACATTCAGAGTTTCAAAAGCACAAATTATAGGGAACTGGGGCCTTTTTTTAATGGCATTTTTAAAAAACACACATCCACAAATCAGCTGGGGATAATGCTAAGAGTCTCATTTAAACTTACAAAAGGAAGAAAATACAAAGTCAGAGCAGACAATGGATTCTTGATACTGCCCTTAACTGACCACTCGGAGCTTGTCAAATTGGACCTGCTTTACTTCAGTCTCAGAGCTGTGGTGTCAGGCACAGACCAGACCATGTGTCAGAATGAATTTTCAGTCAGCTCTGTATTTCCTTGCTTTTGTAGGTTTTAGTCAAACCCCTCATGTCATTGTATCATAGGGAGCCATTTTCTTTGTGGTTTAATTGTATGAACAAATTTTGTGCTATATTCTTGGAACTGTACAGATGGTTCCATGCCAAACATATTTGTTTACCATGGTAATGTCTGACTTGTATTATACCAGCTAATAAAGGGATTTATTTAAGGAACAAGGTGAATGACTAAAACAGATGTGCCAGTTGGGTGAACTGTTAAAAGGAATCTTAGTTTTCAGCATTCTGTAAAAGTTATTTTTAATGTATTTCTGAGAAATTAAATTTAGTTGTGAGGATATTTTTGTGACAACTCAGCCTATGAGCCTGTTCTGTACTCTTCAAACACAGTAAATCTCTCCTCTGTTTCAGTGCAGATTTGTAAGGGCCTTAACATACAGCCTTTATTCCCCCGTTAATAATTGTTATATTATCATGAATGTTGTTTTCTCTCTAAATCTTTATTTTTAAGTTGCTCATTCAGTCATAGTAAATCAGTGTAATACGGTTTTAACATCTAAATTCACATCACAAAATCTGGCTGTATACTTGTCACATTACTTAACAATTAGGTTTCCACTGTATCAAGCGTGGGGGAGGAAGGGAATAGAATAGTTTACATATACATAACTGGTTTCCCACAGTTGTTAACATTTCTGTTGATGACATAATATAAATTGGTACTCTGACACAGGGAAGCATCTCAAGGAATATAATAAATATTTTGGACCCTATCCTGTTCAATCCAAGCATGATCCTATTCCACTTTGCTTGAGTCCTTGAAAATTTTTGGGTCTACTCTTGTAACATAACATAATTTTACCCTTAAGACTTAAGTCACAAACAGCATTCCAGAGGAGGACGACCCAAATCATGAATATTTTTTCAGGCACTTGAATAAGGTGGGATAAGATTGTATTGAGGTGTTGTAGGGCCTTGTCACATGATATACTAAGCACATGTTATCTGCACTTAAAATGCTAGCTTCCAAGCATTCAAGCAGTAAAAAGCATGCTAAGTGCTGTTGTAACAGCAAAGTTAAGACTGGCCTGGTGAGGAGCATCTCCAAATCTTATTACCTAACATGCTGAGCTAACGCCCAACTGTTCCATGGAGGTAATACAATCAGGAGACTCCAGTGTGTGCCGAGGCTGAGACTAACAAACAGCTGATTGCTGGTCCCAGCTCCCATAACATTGCAGTTCAGCATTAGTTTTCAAGGGCTCCAGGGCTTAGGATGCATTTTATTTAGATCATAGTGAGCATTACTGTGCAACTTCTCAGAAATCTGTCTAACTCATAGTGATGCAACAACGATCTAAATAAAACATGTCCTAAGTGTAACATGGGACAAGGCTGTGTGTCAGTCAGGTGCCTAATAGGGAATAGGATCTGGTCCTTTGCATCTCTCTAGCATATTCTATTACAGGACCACAGTGCATTATTTTAAACATCTGCTAATGTAACTTGCTCAGTGAGATCGGTAAATAGTATTATCTTGACTAGAGATTGGGTAGTCAAGGAATAGAAAGGTCTTATGAATTGCTTTGGTCATCAAGATACTCTGAAGCAAAACTGGGAGTATAGAATCCCATTCTCCTGCTACCTATACACAAGGCCATCATTTCTAGTTAGTTTCAGAATGTAATTGGCAAGCAAGGGGGTACAACAGTGATTCTCAGTGAGGGCGCCAGAAGAGGGTATGCCTTGAGATCCTTTCAAGGGTGTCACCATGTGTCATGCAGTGTTAGCACTGTTAGGTGTACAGACATGATTCACCAGATAAACCTAGAGATTTCAAATGCATATTTGTACTGTTAACATTCTGACCTATTGTAGTCTTTTTGAGTTCTTTGCAGCAAAAAAAATCCTTTGTTGCTTTTCTGTAGTCAAAAAATGAGTAAAAATTAAGAGCTGGAATTTTCTGAGGAGTGTCTAAAAAAGGTTTAGAACCACTGGGTTACAAAACCAAAGGGGAAACATTTCAATTTGGGAAGGACTGTTATGTTTATAAACAGTGTAGAAAAAAGGGTGATTAAAAGCCGAGGCATTTTTCATATCTGTTAGTTTCTTTTGCATTTATGAAGATCTCTCATGCTTCTAAATTGTATGTGTATATTAATGAAATGCATATTCTATACTGTTCCGTGTAAATATTGGGCAAGTTACAGGAGGACACTTTAACATGTATTCTAATAGTCAATTTAAATTACTTGTATAGAGCAATCCATTAGTACTAAGGACTGAATTCTTTTTATGGTCATTCCATTGCTAGCAGCAGTGCTTATCTTAAGCTTCACTGCCAAGGTATTTCAGAAAGGGTTAAAACCCGGTACTTGAATATTGTCGATCTCAGGACTTTTTACTTTTGTCCATCATTGTATAGTGTCTGAGAATTTTTTCAGTGTCTCTAGTGAACTTGGTGAAGTTTCTGGTACTTCTCTTTATTCATGTTTCAAAACTCTGCTTTAGGGTAGAGCATTTTTATATCCATAGATTTTATTAATTTACTTTTTTAACTTAGTAAGGTAGGTAGAGGTTCTATTACTATTAACAGTTGAATAAATAAAGGATGTATTCTTTATTTTCAAATATATTCTGTATTTCTGCTGAATTTCCTTCAGTTTTTAAACAATCACAATTTCTTCATTTGATAAGAAAAGGATCGCTAATAGTTACAGGTTTTCAGTGCACCCTTTATTTTCATTTAAACAATTCAAAGGTGGTAGAACTCCAAACATGTGCTTCAAATTGAATATGTGCTTATGTTCCCTCCTGAATAAAGCTGGATTTAAACATGTGCTATCCTGAATCAGTGCCCAGATCTAGCTTGCATACATATATTATATTCCCTTTCTTTCTTTTTTTGTGTTTATATGGTATGTAGCCTGATGGGGCCTCTGTCACTGACTGGCTCATATGTACTGCAGTAAAATAATAATAATAATAATAATGTATTGCCTTTTGTATGTTCTTTCAGGTTTAGAAATAGATCCTTCTATTCCACATATGTGCAGCCTCATTGGTTCCTTCATTTAGAATAATTGGAGTATTTAGTGGCTTTCTTGTTCTCATTTGGTCGCATTTTATTTAATCCTAGTAGTGAAAATATCCAGATAGAGCACAGGAGGTTACATTTTCATTTTTAGTGGGTTCCTATCCAGACAAATTTATCAAAGGCTGTCTGTTTGTTGGCAACTATTGTAATCTGATCCTAGCTCTTCTGAGCTTAAGTTTAGAGTGAAAAATGTGCCCCCTGATTAAATATAGCAATTAAGGATTTTAGGGGGCTTGGTTTTGACCCACTTGAGATGGAGCGCTGACCTCAAAGCAATATGTTTAGTATTGAATTGTGGAACCATTACAAGACAATTAGATAATTTTTTCTAAGGATTTTTAGGACTCCTTCTCCTCCAGTTTCTCCTTTGCCCTCCCTCCAAAAAACTTTTCTCTTGAACTGCAGCTTTCTTAATTATTTGAGTTTTAAGGTATGTAATTGTGATGCTGCTCTAACAATATGGTCTGACAAAGAAAAGTGTAATTACCTGTCTCATTTATCCTGCACTGAGCAGACAAGTAGAGCAGTATTTGTTTCAACCTTACAATGTTACCTGGCTTATTAAGATGGGTTTCTCTCTGTTTGTTTTTAAAAAAAAACCTCACAAATTTTGAAATTTCCATAGATCCCTACAAGATTTAAATATCCAATGACCTCACTGTCAATGGGAACTGTACTATGTGTCCTATAGATGCTTTGAAAAATCTTATCCTTCATTAATGCTTATTTAAGTACAGTACTGCACAAGCCATGCAGATAGCTGATGTGAAGATCTTGCAAGATACAGGCACACATCTGAAAACATCCGTGTGTACCAACCTTTTCCCTTACTATTTTTCAACAGGAACTCTATTTAGGAATAAATATTGCTGATCTATTAGCAACATCAGGCCAATTCACTGGACTAATTGGAGCTCGCATTTGTGTTTCAAACAGTTTTAGAAATTGCCTCCATGCCCCTTAAAATTATTCGTTGCCACACACAGGGAGGTTATGCACAACTAGAACTATGCTTCAATTACTCAGATTAAGAATGGAAAGGAAATGAATTACTTCCCACTCTACTCTTTCAATTGCACAAAAATGTCTGTTGTTTACCATGGTTGTATTGAATGCATTTGTTGTGTGTGTTTAATTCAACCCCTTTTCTCCTTCCAGACCATATACACCTATGAAAGGGGCCCTCTCCACTGTGTGGTTTGACAGATATAAGATCTCAAATGATTGTCCAGAGCACATTGAAACCATTGACTCAATGTGCAAATTGCTTACTGAGTTGATTAATGAGGAGATTAAAAACGGCATCCAAAAGGATAGGATACTCTTAGGTAAGTGTTTGTAAATCTTAAAACTCAAAAACGTAAGAGATCATCTCACTTGGGGTTCATGCACTGAATCTTGCAAGTTGTTTCACAGTTCTTGCAGCTGCTGAGTTGCCCCTACTCTTGTTGATCTTCATTGTTTGTTGCAAGGACTTAGTATCTTGCAGTGCCTCATCCATACTGCCCCCAATTCTCCCCTTACCCTTGAATAGAGGGAGGTTGAGTGGGTATAAACATATGCAGAATTTGACTTCCTGTATACACAGTAAATGTAGCCTAAAAGCCTTTTCTATTATTGTTATTGCTTAGAATGGTTCATTATAATTGGCTCAAAACCCACTCAGCAATGATTAACCCATATTTGCTTGGCTATTTGTATCTGGCCACTTTATATATGGCTTTGAAATAGAAATCTTGAGTTCTCTCGAAGTTACTGCAGCTTTTGTATTTAATCATTGTATATGGGATCGAAGTATCATAGAATCATAGAAAATTAGGGTTGGAAAGGACCTCAGGAGGTCATCTACTCTAGCCCCCTTCTCAAAGCAGGACCATCCCCAATTAGATCATCCGAGGCAAGGCTTTTGTCTAGCCTGGTCTTAAAAACCTGCAACGATGGAGATTCCACAACTACTTTGGGTAACCTATTCCAGTGCTTTACTACCCCCCACCAGCGAGAGAGTTTTCCTTCATATCTAACCTACACTTCCCTTGCTGCAACTTGTGACCACTGCTCTTTGTTCTGTCATCTGCCACCACTGAGAACAGTGTAGCTCCATCCTCTTTTGAACCCCCCTTCAGGTAGTTGAAGGCTGTTATTAAGTCCCCTCTTAGTCTTTTCTTTTCTAGACTAAAGAGCCCAATTTCCTCAGCCTCTCCTCATAAGTTATGTGTCCCAACCCCCTCACCATTTTCGTTGCACTCCGCTGGACTCTCTCCAGTTTGTTCACATCATTTTTGTAGTGAGGTGCCCAAAACTGGACACAGTACTCCAGATGTGGCACTTCCTTTGATCTGCTGGCAGCGCTCCTATTGATGGAGCCCAGTGTGCCATTAGTCTTCTTCATAACAAGTGCACACTTTTGGCTCATATGCAGTTTATTGACAACTGTAACCCTTAAGTCCTTTGCTGCAGAGCTGCTGCTTAGCCAGTCAGTCCCCAGCCTCTCTCTCTGCCCCTAGTTTGCATGGGATTGTTCCATCCCAAGTGCAGGACTGCACTTCTCCTTATTGAACCTCATGAAAGATTTTTTGGTCCAGTCCTCCAATTTGCCAATACCTCTCTGAATCCTAGCACTACCCTCCAACATATCTACTACTCCCCCTAGTTTGGTGTCATCTGCAAACTTGCTGAGGGTGCACTCTATCTCATCTTCCAGGTTGTTAATGAACATATTGAACAAAACCAGCCCCAGGACTGACACTTGGGGCACTCCACTTGAGATCAGCTGGCAACTAGACATCAGGCCATTGGTTACTACTCTTTGAACCCAACAATCCTGTCAGTTTTCTATCCACCTTACAGTCCATTCATCCAACCCAGACTTTCTTAGCTTGCTTGCCAGAATGTGGGAGACGGTATCAAAAGGCTTGCTTCAGTCAAGGTATATCATATCCACTGCTCTCCCTGCATCAGGAGGGAATCAGGTGGTGAATTGGCAGTGAATTTGTGAGTTTTAGGCTACAAGAAGGGCTGTGGAGGTTGCTTTTTGAAAAGGGATTTGAAAAAAGCACAGTCACAGTAACAGGTGTGGAGTATAGTCTTCCCCAGATTTCCTGTAAGCAATGCAGTTGCAGAAAATTGAAAGGTCACAGTGAGCCAGAGTAACAATACATTGGAGCATTTGCCTATGAAGAAAGAATTGAGTGGAATGGAGGGATTAGATAACTAAAGTGGTGAAGGATTATGAAAGATGCAGTGAAGCAGATATGAGCATTTTGGATAGGGTGGCATATAAATCTAATAAACACGCCCCAGATTTTGATAAACTGAAAGTATCAGACAAACTGGATGGATGGACAGGTATTAATTGAAGATGCGGTGAAATTCAGATTGTTGGAACTCAGATGTCAAGGGATCAGAGAAACATTTTGTTTTTGAAGACAGGGTTGAGGGAGCGTCCATTTTTGTCTGGGAGTTGATTTGTTGTGAAGGGTAAATTAGGGTGATGGGATGGAAGGCTGGGAGATCAGGTGGACTGTCAGGTGGAAATTTCAAAATGACGAAGGCTAGAGATGGTTAGGAGAGGGTTGGCTACATGTTGGGCAGGAAGGTGGGTGTTTGCTGACAGGTGCTTGGAATGGGAAGGAGAACAGTCTCTTGGAGGAGTGCCCAAAGGAGGATGAGTGGGAAGCTAGCAGAAGTAAGAGCAGGCTCTCTAGGAATGCAGACTCCACCAGGGCTTTCTAGCAGTTAACTTTCCTTATTTCCACGGGCTTGGGATTTGTGAGTACAGGGCCATCAGTTATTCCAAAAGAATTGCGTTATGCACTACTCATTTCAACATCATACCTATCTAATGATGGCTGTTCGAAGGTCACTGTTGTTAACCATTTTATTGCTGATCACTTTAGAAAAAGCATCCAGCTTCTCTGTGGTTAGAAGATTACATACTCCCACTCCTTACCTATCACACTTTACCATAAATCAGAATATTAGCCTCCTTGATGTTATCTGTTTTCAAAAGCATGTTACATTTCTGCTTGATACACCTCAATCCATCACTACTACTTCTTTGGGAATTCTATGAACATATAGATGGCAGTAAGCATTCCCAATACCCATCCTTATGGCTTAATTAAAAAAAAAAAAAAAGTTGTTCCCTAGGCATGTAGAGGAGCCTTATAAGTTAATGAGCTTTTAATAAGCTTTTTCTAGTTCAAAAGAGTATCATAAAGTAATACTTTCATAATCAAAAAGAGAAATTAATCAATTATTGTGTAAAAAAAAAAAAAAAAAACCCACCTAGAACTGGAAAAAAAATAAGTCATTTTCTTGCCAGATGTTCTTGTTGGCTTGCTTTCTTATTGGTCTTACAAGCTAAAAAAATTGTTTAAAATAATTCCTGTCAGAAGACTCTACTGATATTTAGGGATAAAAAAGGATGATCATGCAAGTCAAATTTTGGTACTGCATGCCTCAGTAACACATGATTAAAAGTCAGTATATTTTGGCAGTACATTTGGATGCTTATAACAATAGAGAAATTCAGCATTTCTTAGTATATTCAAAGACTGTTCAAATCTTAGAATATTTAGAATCTATATATATATAAAGGGCTTAGTCCGTCTGTCTGTGTGTCTGTCTGTCCATAACGCTCTTGGGGGGCATAGCTCCCAGTAGGACGTGGCTCCAGTCAGTGCTGTGTGCAGAGCAAATTGCCTGTCAAGAATGACAGTGGGGCCATGATGGCAGGGACCGAGGAAATAGAGCCGGGGCAGGGGATAATGATGGTGGGGATGGAGTGCCACCATGGCAACGGGGACGGAGTAGGGGGCCAAGGCCAGCTCCCCACCTCCCCCCAGCCCTGCTCCTTGGAGGTGGCCACGGCGCAGGGTGGTGGCGTCACGGCACTGCCCTCACTGCCCC
>NW_005842031.1:1251483-1254351 GCF_000455745.1 Alligator sinensis | reverse complement strand
CCCCCCCATCCCTGCCGTCATGGCGGCACTCTGTCTCTGTCACTGTTCTTGATAGGCAATTTGCTAGTGTAGTATAACTGTGAAATAGCCCTAGTTATATGAGAATCTCCAAACATGTTTAAGATCAATATTTTTAAGCCTTGGATTTCAGAAGATCCTAATGGAAATACTATTTTTTAAAGCTTTCTCTAATGTTCACGTTTGTTGTTTTGGATATTTTAATAAAGGCTGGCTTTTTTTTCCCCTTCAGATTTACTGCTTCTTTCATAGTTTTACAGGTCACTTTTTGTACACCAGAGAAATGCTGATCCAAGCATGTTGGTCTTTGCCACCTGTAGTCACTTGTATAAGCAGCCAGTGAAAATAAACTTTCAATAACAGCCCTGTAGACTTGACCATGTGCCAAAAACCACACACATAATTCCTGACCCCTTGTACTATAACAATAACACAAGGCACACAACCACTTTTGTTTATTGCTAGTCTTCTTACATAGCTACCGAACCATGGTGGAAGTAACATGAAAGCACTACATTTCTTTTGCTTATTGGCATATTCATCTCTCTCAGTATGTGTGGAGATAGAATGAGGAGGAAATATCTTGGCATTTGACCTTCCAGAAAAGGAAGGTATTACAAATACTGGAAGATGAAAAATCAACAATAAATAATTTAAACATGCTGGACAAATTGTTTCACCTACAGCCATGGTATTTTGCCTCTGGCCTCCAAGATTTTGCTGTCCTTTCTCTAATCTTGAATCTTCTGTATGTGTTAGAATGGTGAAAATTATTATTTTTTTTTACAGAAGGAGATTTACTACTGAACTCTCAAGGGATAAATTCAGGGTTTTAAGTTGCTGCACAAGATTTTTCTTTGTGGAGCACCCATCATGTGGCATCATGGTTTATTCAGATTATTCATGAGAAATGTGTGCCTTACATCAGTTCCATTAGTTTTTTCCCACAGTTGCAATGAAATGTTGATTTAGGTTTAGAGGCTTTTCAACCCAGTTTTATTTAAATAATCCTTTTACTTTCACTTTAGGGCAAGGGAGGTTTTTGTGCATTTACATGAGTAAATTCTCCTACCCATTCAATTTTTCCTCCTTCCAATTGGATTTACCTGCTGCATTCATAAATCATCCAACAGGGAGTGGAAATGGCTGCTAATTTCTATTTGAAGAGAAACTCATACACTTGTTCACTTTAGGATCGGAAAAGATCATTTTGGTCCTCCTTAAATTGCCATGCAACATTATTTGTATACTTATCTTTTGTTGTTAAGAGTATTAGCTTTTAAACAAGCAGAAAGAATTGCATACAGTTGGTTTATTTCCTATTTCTTCTGATTTAAAAATTGTAGTTATTTCAATAAACGCTTACAATTATTTACTTTTATTTGAATGTTATCAAGGGATTATAGATTTAGGTGAAGATAATCTCTACTATTTGTAGCTTTTATGAAAGACCTTGGTTCCCCCACATGGAAGAGAGGTGAAAATAAATTTTATCAGAGAGATATATTTTTAAATCTGCTCTCTCAAAAAGCTTGCCTTGGGAAAATTGTTTGGTTATTCAACATTGCCATGAGAAAAATCTTGGGTGTTCTCAGGCAGTTGCTGTGTGTTACGCCAGGCCTATGCTGATAGCCTGTCCAAGTAATGTGGATTTGAAGGTGATTTTATTTTTCTCCTTCCCAAAGCCTTAGCATTGATGCGGTTATAAACTATTTGTGCTGGCATAGTTTGTGTTCTTTGAGCAACAGGCAAACTACAATAAAAAGGATCTGTTTTTTGTTCACATGAGCTACCTGTACCCTAAGACATGTATCAGTTTAGCTCAGGGGTGGGCAAAATACGGCCCGCAGGCCGCATCTGGCCTGCGAGGCCATTCCATCTGGCCCATGGGGCCCCTAAAAATATAAAAAATTAATATTTATCTGCCCTTGGTTCCTCATAGATTCATAGAAGTAGGGTCGGAGGGGACCTGAGCAGATCATCTAGTCTGACCCCCTGCCCTGGGCAGGAATGAATACAGGGCTCTCATGACCCCTACTAAGGTTAAGCTCAAATGACCCCAGCTAGGTAGTTATCAAGCCTCCTTTTAAAGACCCCTAAGGTAGGAGTCAGCACCACTTCCCTTGGAAGCTGGTTCCAGACCCTGGCCGCCCTGACTGTGAAGTAGTGCCTCCTGATGTCTACCCTGAATCTATTCTCAATCAACTTGTGGCTGTTGTTCCTTGTTACTCCAAGAGGTGCTCGGGGGAACAGGGTCTCACGCAATCCCCTCTGGTCCCCCCTGGTAAGTTTATAGAACGCCACTTGATCCCCTCTCAGCCTTCTCTTGTGGAGGCTGAACAGGTTCAGGTCCCTAGCCTCTCCTTATAGGGCCTGCCCTGCTGCGCCCTAATTATGCGACAGGAACCAAGGGCAGTAGGACCCAGGGGAAGCCTGGCAGGCTCCCACAACAGCAGGGCCCCCGCCCTCCCAACTGGATGCCCCAGCCGGGACTTCTGGCCTGGGACCATGCGGCTGCCCCACGCCAGAACTGCAGGTAAGGGGCGGGGGGAGGGAGAAGGGCAGGGAAGGAGCACGGGGGGGAAAAGTGGCCCCTCGCCCACCCTGTGGCCAGCACCCCATGCTGCAGCCAGTCCCAGCCCTGTGTGGGCTGCAAGCAGCTGCAGCAGGAAGCATCGGCCACGGGGCGGGGGAGGAGCTGCTTCTCCCTGGGCTCCTTCCCTGCTCCTTCCCGGCGCGGAGGAAAGTGGCCCCTCCCCTGCCTCGTGGCCGGCTCTCCCTGCTGCAACTGCTCACAGCCCACACGAGGCGGTCTGAAGCAGGCGCAGGCAGCCCCAGGCGGGCTGCAAG
>NW_005842031.1:1213397-1251219 GCF_000455745.1 Alligator sinensis | reverse complement strand
ACGTGGGGCTGCCTGTGCCTCCTCCAGACAGCCCCGTGTGGGCTGCAAGTGCCTGCAGCAGGGAGCGCCAGCCATGGGGCAGGCAAGGGGCCACTTTTCCCCGGGCTCAACACCAGCTTCTCCCTGCCAGCAAGCAGGGGGTCAGGCCTGTGCACTGCCCCCTGCCTGTACCGCGGGGCTGGGGGGCACTGGGTGTGAGTGGGCGGGGAGCCAGCGGGAGCACGGGTCCCAAGATGGTGACCAGGGGATGGGGCACCTGTCAAGGGGGTGTGCTACCCATGCAGCCCTCGACAGCCTGCGAGAACTGGGTAAGCGTCCCTCCGCCGGAAATAATTGCCCGTCCCTGGACTAGCTAATACCAGCAAACTTGTCTTAGTGTAGGCTAGTCCTTATATTCAGTTTAACCAAATTTACAAGTGTGGACAGCTGATCAGTGAAAGCAGATCCTTACCCTGCTATGGAGCCTCACTGAAGTAAATAGATACAGAGGTCTGTGACTGTCTTACAGGAATGGTCAGCTATATTTTTCAGGTATCTGACAGATCACTGAATTACCTCAGAGCAGGACTCTCATCCTCAAAAATGCTTACAAAAACAGGTTAAATCCTAACTGTTATAAGGATGATGTCTAGGTAATAGCTGGATTGATGTTTCTGGCTTGATTCAGTTAATCTGCTTTCCTGCCAGGGTCTTTTAAAAATGATACTACTTTACAAAAATTTTTTACTATCAAGGGAAAATGTGGCAAAACTTCTGAGTTCCCCTGTGAAATAATACAATGACAAAACCCATCACTTTTAAAATAAAAATTCAAAACTTATACGTCTTAACTGTTCCTGAATAGATGTCACATAGCCTGAATGCTTTATCTGGAGAGAAACCTGGACAGAAAATTTATTCATGTTCCAGATTTGTAAGAAGAGAAAGTGGCTGGTTACTAAAAGGAAGTTGCCTTTATTCTTGTAAAGATATTAAGAAATTACTGAACAGCAAACTGAGTAAAAGGAACTGTAGTGTATAAAAATGGTACATTTCTGTGTTCTCCTGTGCAGTGGTAGTATGTAATTCTGCTTTACAAAAGATAAGGCAGATATATGCCCTGGGTGACTCGCTCAAATTTTTAAAAAAGTTAAATATTTCAAAAGGAGGCATAACAAGCAAGGAGTTTTTATATAAGGAGAATTTAATATAAATAGGTGTTATTCCATTAATATCAATCTTCATTAGTATTAAAATTTATGCACTGAAATATTTAATATTTTATTTCTATTTATTTGAAAGAAGGCAATAAAGAACATATTAAATCTCTTTGAAGATCATGTATTTGGAAATGTTGGTCTTGCAGTTGCCATTTAACAAACAGAAATCATATGGGTCCTATGAGAGGGCAGAAAGATGGACAGACCTTTTTAAAAGGAGATTAACTATGGAAAAACAAACAGTAAATTAGATCCAAGTATATAATTCATTACAAGCGTAAAATGGGGAAACAGTTTATGACTGTGTGTGTTGAAACGTATTTTGGAACCCAGAGGTACTTTTCTTGTCATTTTATGCTAGTGTGATTACATGCAGAATTTTATGTTAATTTCTGGTCACTTCATAACCAGGAATATTGACAAATTGGATATGGATATCTGTAAGTAAGTAAGGCCCTTAATCATTTTGTGTGTGTGTGTGTGTGTGTGTATATATATATATATATATATATATATAAAATGTATACTAAATGATTAATGGTCTTACTATATATATACAAATTGGTGGGAATTCATGGAAGACAGACTGACCACTGAGGAATGATTTTAAATCTGAATATATACTGAACATATTTCTCTCTCTCTCTCTCAAATGTATGCTAAATGATTAAGGGTCTTGTGTGTGTGTATATCTTACTTATATATCTATATAAGACCCTAATTATTTAGTATGCATTATATATAGAGAGAGTGTAAATATGTTCAGTATATATTCAGATTTAAAATCATTCCTCAGTAGTCAGTCTGTCTTCCATGAGTTCCCACCAAGTTGTCAATATTCCTGGTTATTATTTATATTCCTGGTTAGTGTGTGTGTATGTTTATTGTGTGTATGTAATATTTAACGGTCTTACAAATTCACCTCACTTCCTTAAAATGATGATTTCAGCTCCACTCTACTGTAAATCAGTGATTTAGTAGAACATTTTTCAGTCTCTGATTTCTGTAAAGCAGAAAAGCATCAGAGAGAGAAAATTTGGGGTCTTCCATTGTGTAGTCTGCATGTTGGAGAAAGAGGTATTTACTCCTGCATGTAGTAAAACAAACCCAGAAAACTGAACATTTCAAAGTGAGAAGCGGGAGATCAAATACAATAGGGGTTGCCAGCATTCTGGCCTGTGTTCAAGGCACCTCTAAGAGAAGTGTTAGATAAAGAGTCCTTTGTTCTGAATAACAAAACTAACCATTCTTTCTGAGACCAAACATTGTTTGAGTGAAAAATAGTAGGTTATGAATAATGCAAATAAATGAATACAGCTGAAACATGATAGTAAGCAAATGTATAGATTCTTGGATATGAATGTACAGCTGAGTGACAGATTTTGCTACACATAATGCACCCAGTTCACATTTCACAGGCATTTAAATTGGGAGTAACATTGTTGAAATCAATAGGTTTAAGTGGAATTAAGCCTGGATCTTACTTTTATATAAACATTTTATTATGAAGGATCTGAAAGCCCTCTATAAACTGTACATGCAGGAATTTCTTTACCTGCCACAGAAACATGGCAGCTGTTTTCAGAATGCTTATCTTCATCAGGAGGGAATAAAATATTTGTGAAGAGTGCACCCCACGGTAGGGAGTTACCTTATATGTACCTCAGCCTGGGTTAAATCTCATGCTTTTAATGTGGTTGCCACACATGTCAAGATCAACCTCAGTTCAGATTCTTTATTTTGACAGTGAGGATGTTAAATGTTCTAACTGAAGCCAGTTGAAGTCTCATCTGACTATGTTGACGATGAGCAATTTATGCCATTGAGTCCTGCAAGTTCATATTATTGTCATAGCCTGATATTCTTTTTCACTGCCAGCTGCTAATCTTCAGTGACGATGCACATGAATGACAGAACTATCACAGAAACAGGTTTTAGCTCCATTAAAGTGATAGTCCAGTGCTTTCATTTTTCATGTCCTTGTGAGACAAAGTATTTAGCAGAATTCAGATTCATTGGAATCTCACAGTCCATGCCATGAGCCCTTTTGCTATGGCCTCAAGCTTGCAACCTCTGGGCTGTCAACTGTGCGTCTTAGCGCCAGTCTGATACTAACTTTGAAGAAAAAAGCCTTGCTGATTTGAGGCCCATACACCTGGATTTAAGCTTGTGAGTATCCTACTGATTTAGTGGGATTACCAGCATGCTTAGAGTTAGGGCATATGGTTAAGTACTTAGCTTTATCAGGGGCACAGGGGAGTATAGTGCTGTTTGATCAATGTTCTTGACATACAGCAGAAGCCATTAGAAGGCAAACATTTACTAGCTCTTAAGCATTAACTGCAGATACCTCTAGTTGAAAGTGTAAAGAAAAAATGGTAGTACTTTCAGATTACTTCTTTGTGGAATCTACTGGTAAGTGCTATTTTTTTCAATGGTAGCAATTATAATTAGTGGGTATATGAGGGGGTAGAGGTTAGGGGCATCAGCAGTCTTGAGTAAAGTCTCTTTACTTTCCATCTATCTAAAATTAAAGCATCCCTTTAAACCTCATCTTGATGAATATCAAAACAGAATATGGTAGGTATTGCCAGAAGCATTATATATTCCATACTGTTATTCCTTATATTGAGTTCATTGGTAAGTAAGCTAGTGTGTACTTATCCTATGCATTTTGTATATGTTTTATACAATAGAGTTTTCTTTTTGTAATGTTACTGTGTACATTTTGTCTTTGCTTCATTTTAATATTTTGAGCCCTTTTAAAAATTCCTTCATTGAACATGTCTTTTGTATTATGTCAAATTTAGATTGAAATAGTCTTTTTGTAATCATACTACTTTGCCTCCAGCTATAAATACTCATGTAAATCACAGCTTGTGCAGCATTTTCTATACAGAATTTATCCAGAAGCTATTGTGGTATCAAATGATAAATTGCAGGTTTTCTCCTGAAAACCCAGTTCAAGGAACTAGCTGTTTGTATTACATTTTCTCATAGTAGTATGAGCCACATGAAAGTACCATTACCTAATTTTCTTATACACAGAAAGTGACTACATTGTCAAAGACTGCTTGTGAGTAGTTGCAGATAACATTGCCAGATTGTGACTAACCAGGTGCAACATGTTAGATTAAATCATTTACAAACTAGTAATGAGTTTTCAATGCACACCTATTTAAAAATGTTTAAAACGCAGAAAAATGTGCTTAACATTATATATAGGCAATATGTATGCATGTGTATGACGTGAGTATTTATACCTGTGTGTGTGTAAACATAAAATAATCTCTTGGAAAATAAAACACTTTATGACTTGGTAATAGTATCAGTCACAATTGTCAGGAGGAATGAAAGAGAGGTTGTATCTCGTTATTGAGAATAAAGCATATTTTGACCAAAGGCATCTTCCTGTGCGAATTTTACGTAATTGTAACATTATAGTGAATTCCCAGGGGGGGGGCTTTTCCCCCCCCCCCCCCGTCTCCTACTGTGAAGCTGTATTTTAAAATCGTGGGATTCTCTTTAATCTTCTTGTGAATTTTCTGTAATGCCTTTGCACTATATCAGTGGTTGGCAGCCTTTTCAGGCTGCAGGCTGCAATGACTAAGCTCAGATCAGAGGTGGGCATGCACTGGGAGTCACCACTTTCAGCACAGAAACCTCCCTGCCCTCTGCCTCCCCCACTGTTAAATGTAATTGAAGCTCCCCATTGCTGAAAGTTGCCAGAGCCCCACCTCTGTGAACTATAGGTTTGGTCCCTGCATTATATCATTGTGTTTGATGCACAGATATATGCATCAAGGGAAACTTGGTACTGGGAAAGGACAAAACAGTATCTGCATTGACATTATGCTCATGGGTCTCAGGTGGGATGAGATCTTAGTGCATTTTTAAATTGAAGCTAAAGTTTCCCCATATTTGTTCATTTATGGTGTATTAGCCATTTCTTTCTTCTTGCCAGCATCTGACTTTTCTGAGGTAGCACAGATTCTGTGGATTCCTGTTAAAATCCTCATGCTTTGCCTACCTGTGCTTTTCCTTCTAGTGGAGTGGTAATGGATCGGTTCAGTAAACAGCATACAGTCCTGACTAAACAGCCATTCCAACTTTTAAGTCTCCACAGTCATTGGAAATGAAATCAAACACAATACTGTGCCAAAATTAAATGGTACTATATTTCCTCTCTCCCTCTTTCCTTCCCTCTCCTTAGTGTGAGAATTTCTTACTTAGCATCAGTTAACTGCTCAGTGCAAGCCAAGGGCATTTCTGCTAAGAGTGTTGTTACATGTTACCTTTCCCAAGTCAGGGCTCTTAAGGTGGGAGTGTTCATACAATAAGATAGGAAAAGATGGGTTCTAAGAGAGTTCTTAAGAGAGAACCCTCTTACAGTGAGGATTCTCTCTATCTTGACTTGGGCAAGTCATGTTGCAGTAACATTAGACTGCTCCAAGGGGCCAATATGAGTTTGGAGCAGTCCTGGATGCCTTCCTGGTCTGGAATGACAGTAGGAGAGCCAGCAGCCAGGAAAGTCCTAATGGTAAGACTTTCCCCCCTTACCATCTGTGTGCTCAGAGTCGCATCCCCTTCACTTCTGCTCCCATTCTGGGCTCATCCCTGCCCCCAGGACTCCCCTCTCTCTCACTCCCAGGCCTTGGGGCTCACTCTCAGTTCCCAGCTCATCTGTGGGTGCTGGTGCTGTCTCAGGGGCAAGCCAACCTCCGATCCTGCTCCAAGGGGAGTAGGCAGGGAGGGGGAATGCCACCAACCTCTGAAGTCACTTGCTGGGCTGAGCCCAGCCTTCAAATAAGAAGCTGGGGGTGATCCCAAGAGGCGGGGGAGGAGGGGACGGTGAGGTTGAGTGCCAGGGGATGAAGGGTGCTACTGGAGAACTATGAGCTTGGTGGCTTCTAGCCACATCCCTGCTTCCAGCCCTCCATTGGCAAGTCTGAGCAGTACAGATCAGAGAGGGTATTAACCCTTAACATGCAACTGCTTGGACAACGTTCTAACTTTAATGCCACCTAAGTTTAGCAGGTCCTAACTGTAATGTAACAATACCCTGAGTGCATGCTAATACTAATCTAATTAAACATCGGTAGTTCTAACCACCATCTGTCAGCTTCCACCTGCCCTGGATGAGATTTCTAGGAAGGACAACCAAAATGATAAGAGGCATGGAACAGGAGGGGCTCAAAAGGCTAGGACTCTACAGTTGGAAAAGGAGAAGGGTGGGAGGAACACATGATAGAGTTCTAAAAAATCATAAAGGGTGTGGACCATGGGCAGGGAGCTAGTGAACCCCAGGTCCCCAGAATACCAGAACTAGGGGGCACCCACTGCAATTAGTAGGAGGCAGTTTTAAACCTAACAGCGAAAGTACTTTATCCTATATCTAGTTAACTTGTGGGATTCATTGCCACAGGAAATGGTAGAAGCAGGTAGCATAGACAGGTTCAAACAGAGTAGACAAATTAATGGATAGCTGTATTGTTGAACAGAATAGTTGAATGTTTCCTCTGGCATCTCTAAATGAATATTGGTGGATGCAAAGGAGGGCAATGAATAGGAAACTGGCTTGCAGGCTGAATCCAGGCCATGGAGCTCCCCACAGATCCAGAAAGTTGGTGGTAAAGGGAGTCGTAGTAGTGTTAATTGCCATGGCTTCCATGTGGGGCCAGGCCAACCCACCAAATTGCACTTGTGGACTAATCCTGCATGCCAGCCCCATCCTGGATCAGGCCCACAGATCAAACCTGCCCATAGGATTGAACCCACAGACCAGCCTTGTGTTATTTATCTGGCCCAAGGGGCCAGAAGGTTGTACACCACTAGTCTAAAATCCTGTTCCTAACCAACAAGTGTAGGTCACTTACAAGTTGCCACACACAACTTTTTTTTTAACTCGGGTCCCACACCAGGGTTGATCTGCTGCATCCGGGAAGAGGAGGCAGAGGTCTAGGTCTGTGGTGATGACCCTAGAGAAAGCTCATGGTCTGAAGGGCTGTCCCCAAAAGAATTGTGACAGTTCCCCTCACCCTTAGCTTAGAACTGCTAAGTAGCAGGAGTGACAGGGATTCCTCTGATGTGGAGGACACCCAGGACTCATTAGCAGAGGAAGGCTCCAAAGACTCATTCCTTTCCATCAGGCGAACGCAGGGAAAAGCTGCACGGCTGCCCAAAATGTAGGAAGAGCTTTGGCCACCCCTCTCTCCTGGCCTGGCACAAGTGCAGCAACACAGGGAGGGGGTCATAGCACTGTCCCCAGTGTGAAAAGGTCTTCAGGCATGCCCTGCACCAAGTGACAGAAAGAAACTCCTATCCCTTCCCCTTAGTACATGCTACTGTGGGGAGGGGATGGGGACAGTGCACAAGAGGGGAAATTACGGGACAGAAGGGAAGGGATGGTAGGGGGATTTAGGGGGACAAGTGCTGGGGTGGATGGCAAAGGGTGTTTCTGGACTGGGGTGCAGGAGGCTTTTTATAAGCTATTCTGTTCTCTTACTGTAAGCCATGAGATTTCATTGGGTAAGGCAGCATATTCATCAAATTTTAAAAAATAAAAACGAGACCTATTTATCTTTCTCAAAAGACAGACTAAGGATTAAGTGGGTACAGAAAACATTTGGTTCTCTCACTCTTCAGAGGTAGGGATGTCTTTACAACAGGGATGTGGTACATCAGTGAAGCAGCTTGCCTCTTTTACACCTCTCTTATACCTGTGCAAAGTCAGGAGATCGGGTGCATGATGTAGTGATCAGGGAGTATTGCTTGGCTGCATATGTTAGGTGCTTGATTGTTCTAAAGTAGAAAACAAATCACCAGAGGAGACTACTGCTGACTTGTCCCCATCATGGAATTCTTGACATTATCTGGAGGGCGTGCAGTTACAGTGTCCGAACAGCTGTCAAAATGTTGAATAAAATAGTAGAGTTGTGGTTTATTTCCCATCTTCTCCCAAAAATGAATTGTAAGCGGTTTTCAAACTGTCCAGATTCTTGAATAGAACCTCACTTTGCTTTAGGGATGTAATTGGTGTGTGTGCGTAGTGTATGTATGTATGTGTTCGCATTTTATTCTTGTTACACACACAATGATAATGCAAATATCTTTTAAAAAGCTAAAGCCAAAAATCAAACCACACGCTAGATTAGCAAAATGCAGCTAAATGTAACCCTTTTTTTGCTTGTGTTCTAGGTGGTTTTTCAATGGGGGGTTGCATGGCAATGCATCTAGCCTATAGGTACCATCAAGATGTGGCTGGAGTCTTTGCTCTTTCCAGTTTTCTCAATAAGACATCTCTTATTTACCAGGTGAGTGTGTGGCATGCTTTCCTCTGGCTCTTCCCCTCCCCCGCCCCCAAATACTTTTTAGACTGACTATAAATTCCATCTAAAAAAAAAAAAGGTCCAGTAATTATGGCATAACAAAGCACAGAATATTCCTGACTGGGTGGAATTAGCACTAGTGGGTCCCTAATTCACAGGATATGCCCTGATTTGAGAACATTAATAAGCAAAATCTCAGGGAATAAAGGTGTGAAATGCCCTAACCTTAGACATGGCCTGGGTGCACTTCTGAGACATCCCAGGGTGCTCTCACAGCTTTAGTGCGACGGTGTAGTCAACAGAGCTAATAGCATACTGGAATTCATTAGCCAATGTGTCACAGGCACAGGTGAGAAAGTGATACTTCCTCTCTACTTGGTGCTGGTGAGACCCCAGCTGGAGTACTGTATCCGGTCTGGGTGCTGCACTTCAAAAAAGGTGTGGAGAATCTTGAAAGGGTCCAGAGAAAGGCCACCAGAATGATTAAGGGCCTGGAGGACAAACCTTATGACAGACCTTTTTTAAAAATACCTGGTAAATTATAATAGTCATAGACTCTATCCTGCTGTCACTTGAGTCAGCATGCCTTTTGATGTTACTTGAAGCAGGACCAGGCCTTGTATGTAAACTTTGCTATTTATCATTTTAGTACATTGGCATTTCATGTGTAATTGTTCTGCTAATTGTTTGCTTGTTCTAAAAATCTGTATCTTTTGCTTCCTTCTCCAGGCTTTACGCAAAAATGAAAGTATTCTTCCTGAGTTATTTCAGTGCCATGGAACTGTTGATGAATTAGTGCTCTACTCGTGGGGTGAAGAGACCAACAAAACATTAAAATCATTGGGAGTAACAGCCTCATTTCTCAGTTTTCCAAATCTTTATCATGAATTAAAGAAAGATGAGCTGGAAGAACTGAGAACTTGGATCTTAAAAAAATTGCCTGAGGAGATAATGAAAACAAATAAATGAAGATACACTTTGCATCATCTTTTTTTTTCTTTTTAAGGCTACGTTCAGTCGGACCAACTCATATTTCCTAGTTATAAATACAGCTGTATATGAACCCTGGTATATTCCCAGGGTCCATACATCCTGAGCAGCTTGATGTTAAATTATTAATCTTGTATATCTTTATTATCAATACTAAAAATATGGAAGACTATATTATGTGGAAAATGTTAACTGTATTAAAATAATTTTTAAAATAGCCCATCTTCATCATGTTAATATGTATCCCTTAAATATACTTGATCCTTTTCGGTTCTGTGTTCTTATATTTTAGGAAAGAAGACCAACAGCCTGAGTTGGTGGATAGAAGTTGCTTAGTGTAGCTAGATGCTTTCAAGCATGCACGATCGGTTGGGATATACCCTAGGGCAGCAGTTCCCAAACTCTGACAGATTGTGCACCACCAGTTCAAAACAATACAACCTTAAGTGCTACCAGAAAACTTTTCAGATCAACCTTAAGTACCACCAGCAAATATTTGTCATATAAAGTAATTATAATAAAGCTGTTAATGCGCACTGCTGACAGTTGTCTGTGTACCACTAGTGGTATGCTTACTGCAGATTAGGAACCGCTGCCCTAGGGTAATGAAGGAATTAGCTGAAGTAATTTCAGTGCCATTGGCTATATTTTCTTAGAACTGGAAATCTGCTGAGGTTGTGGATGATTGGAAAAGGGCCAAATATAGTACCTATCTTTAAGAAAGGGAAGAAGGAGGATCTGAGGAATTGCAGACCTGCAAGTCTGACCTTGACATCTGGAAAAATGGAGCAGGGCCTCAAGAAAACTATTTTGAAGCACCTAAAAAAGAACCTGTGGAATATTGCAAAGCACCTGGAGGTGAGCAAAGTGATCAGCAAGGATCCTGGTTTTCTCTGTTTAAATATCGCACATTCTCTGATAAAAATGGCAAATTCTCTGATTAAAACCCCTAAAGTCTGCATTTTTCCATGGTTGACATGAAGCACCACTATGTATATAGGTAGCAGTTGAACACAATATTTTATTGATATATTTACAATTTTAAAACAATTTGGAAGCCTACCAGTGCCTCAATCATTATAATAAAATAAATTCTAAATACTTATATATTTTGGTGTTTGATTTTGTTTTTTTATCATGGAAAATCAGAGCTGCCTCTGCCCCTTTGCTCACCAGGATTCAGGTCCAGCTGTGGCTCCCCCCCGCCCCTTCCTGCTCTGTGGTGCTGAGCAGCCCTGATCATGCTGGTGCCCTGCCCATGCCATTGCCCCTCACTCCCAAGTCACAGCCCCCTGGCTCTGCTGGTACCCTTCACTCCAAGCCCACAGCCCCCTGCCAGTGCCCTTCACTCCTGACGCACTGCCATCCGGCCCTGCTGGTGCCCCTCTCTTCCAACCCACATCCCCCTGGCTCTTGTGTCCCTCACTCCTGACCCCCAGCCGCCCCAGCCTGCTGGTGCCCCTCCTGACCTGCAGCTCCCTGGCCCTGTTAGTGCCCCCTCATTTCCCACCCACAGCCCCCTGCCCCCTCTAGCCCTGCCAGAGGGAAATTCCAGCTACCAAGGATACAGGGCCAGGGACCCATTTCAACAGCCCCCTGCTGCCCCCAGCAACACTTGATCCCCAGCTGCCACCTTTGGGAGGCAGAAGCTGCTGCAACCAATGTGAAGCACAGGGCCCAGCTCCCTCAACCCCTGCAGGTGGCATGGTTGGAGTGGAGCCTGTGGTGTGGGCAGATGCAAGCTGGCAACTGTGGGCTTTGGACTCCCTACCATGCTGTCCTCCCTCTGAGGACCTCCGCAGCCTAACGGGAGAGACCCAGTGCAGGAGAGCAAAGCAGGGCAGGGAGGGGAGGCTTGGTGCTACTGCCAGGAGTCCCCTGCCAGCCCAGCACCAAGGGGAGGCACAGTTCTGTGCCAACACACATGCTGCTGCCAGGAGAGCAGGGGAGGCCTTGTCATGGCAGCATGGAGCTCCTGGAAGCAGCACCAATTCTCCCCACCCTGCTCTGTCTTGCTGCACCAGGTCCTCCCACCACTGGGCCACAAAGGCCCTGGGGTGAAGGGCAGCTGGGTGGGGAGACATAAGCCTGCAGCCGTCAGCCCCTATCTGCCCCCTCCCTGTGCACAAGTCTGGGGGGCATATGCCCCATATGATCTGCCCCCCAAGGATTGTGCACTGTAGTGGGGAGCCTGCCCCACTGCCACCCCCCAGATGCACTGCCTGTGGCTCCACCCCACTCCCTTCCTGGGCCCTACAGCTGCACATTCCTGCCCCAGACCCAGGCACCACCCCAGCTGGGTAGCACTCCCAACCCCAGCCCTACCAATCTCCTTCCCTCCCTTACTATGGGGGCCTCAATTCTCCCATCCCCCCAGACTTACCTGCAGGGAGCTGTCAGAGCTGCTGTCCAGGCTGCCTGGCTGCCACGTGAATGTGTGTGCACACATGCACATGGTGCCCCCTGCCTGATCAGCCTCCTGCTCCCTCCAGCCCCTAGCAGGCTAAAACTCTGCTGGCCTGCAAGAGGAAACTTGCATTTTCCTATGTTTTTCTCCCTTAAAGGAGAAATTCTGCATTTTTTTCCTTAAAAAGTGAAAATCCATGTTTTTCTGCATTTTCCCATGGCAAACAGAAAACTTGCATCCCTGGTGATCAGGAACAGCCAGCATGGATTCATCAAGAGCAAGTCATGCCTGGCCAGCCTGTTCTCCTATGATAAGGTAACAGGCTCTGGGTGGATGTGGGTGAAAGGGGAGTGGAAGCAGCAGATGTGATATACCTTGCCTTTAGGAAGGCTTTTGACATGGTCTCTCACAACATTCTCATTAACAAGCTGAGAAAAAAGCAAACTAGCTGGAATTTCTGTAAGATGGATACACCACTGGTTAGATCATCCCGTTGGATGAGTAGTCATTAAATGAGGTTCCCCAGGGGTCTGTCTTGGTTCCAGTATTGTTTAACATCTTCATTAATGGTTTGGATCAGTGGTACTCAACCTACAGCTCATAGCCAGATCCGGCCTATAGAGCCATTGTATCTGGCCTGGTGCTTGGAAAGAGCCTGGAAGAGAGAGACGACAATGATTAGGGGCCTGGGAAGCAAGGTGTGGCAGTGTACCTTTGGTGCCTGCCACTTTAAGGACTGAAGCAGGCAGCCAGCAGGTGCATGTTGAGGGCAGTCATTGTCAAACAAAGGCCAGCCAGGCAGAGTCAGCAGTTAGCTGCTTGCAGCCAAGGGAGCAGCAACATCCAGTTCCCTTGTGTCATGGAACACCTTGGAGGTAAGATGAAGCTATGGGTACAGAGGAGGCCTCATTGGTCCTGGATGTGACCTGAAACTGTACCCTGCCAGGATAGAGAGGCCTGGTGGGACAGCCAGTGGCATGGCAGCCCCACTTACATACCAGGACCGTGAACCTCCCTGGTGTAAGGTGGGTCAGGGCACCTAAACCCCAGCCCCAACCCTCGAGTGGGTTACTAAGAGGGAGGAGTGGGGGTAGGCATGGGTGCAACCACCTGAGCCTGCAGGGGTCGCAAGACCCTGGATGCCCCAGAGATTAGGCAGTTGTGTGGCCTCAGAGAGGGGGTAGTTGTGTGGCCCTGAGATAGCAGGGGTGTAGGTGGGCCCACCCAGAGTAGGGTGCATCTTCACTACCTGAACAACTGGGCATAATACAGGGTTGAGTAGGTCTGAAGGGATGGTCTGAAGGGCAGCCACAGGGGGTGTGCTAAGTATGACTGAAGGACTGCCAGAAGGGCAGCACACAGGCCAACCCCCACAAGATCACAGTGTTGTGTATAAGAAGTCCAGTGAAGGGCTAGGGCAAATTTGGCCCTCCATTTGGTGAATTGGCTGGTACTACCCAGGTGAGGGTTGTGGGAAAGGCCCAAAAGACAGCATGTTGCCAGCCAAGGTGTGATTCAGATAAGCCTGATGGCCAGAAGGGTCACTCCAGGAGTGAGCAAGGCAGAGTGGAGGGGGCGCAGTATGGTGCAGCGAGCAAGAGACCCTGTGAGGGGGGCGTGGAGTGCGAGAGGCCCCAGTGAGAGGCGGGTGGTATGAGTGTGTGTGTGTGTAGGGTCTGGCGGAGGACTAGGTTTGGTCTGACTTGACCTGGGAGTATGAGAACATCTTGGATGCTATCTGTGAGGCATGGGCCATGGGGTAGGGAAGGTATGGAGCTGTGGACAGCGCCCCCGGCATCCGGGCATGTAATGGGCAGCCTCCCACATTTACCACCAGTTTATTGTAATAGTAAAGTTGTGGCAGGAGAAACTGGGCAGACTGCTCTATGTAGACAGGCGGGCAGACCGACTTGAGACTCGGCCCCAAGCTTGCCCCCATCACACAAGGCTTACGAGAAAAGTCTGAAAGAACTAGGATTGTTTAGTCTGAAGAAAAGACGATTGATGGGAGGATTTGATAAGACTCTTCAAATACCTGAAGGGCGATTATAGAGAGGCTAGATGTTTCTCTATGGCTGGAGAGGACAGGACTAGGTACAATGGTTTCAAAATGCAGCAGAGGAAATTTAGGCTGGAAATTAGAAGAATTCTCTCACTCTGAGAGTGGGTAAGCTTTGGGACAGCCTTCCTAGACATATGGAACCTCATCCCTGGAAAATGTCAACGATAGGTTAGCTAGGGATGATCCTTGCCTTGAGCAGGAGGCTGGACTACATGACCTCATGAGATTCCACCTAGCCCTATTTTCCTAAGATGGAAAAATCTATAAAAGGATTTTTTTAATGTATAAAAATAGCAGTATGGGGTATAAATGTAGCAGTATGCAATATGGCAACTTACATTTTAGGTAAAAAATATGGCCCAATTCCTGCCAAGATTTAAACACTTTTTAATTTAATGCACTGGCAGCACGACTCTTCCTATGTAGAACTGAATTTGTGTTCAAACCACATTGTGTGTCGCCCCCACAAAATTAAATATTGATGGTGTTTAATTTTTTATATTTAAAAAGTTATAATTAGGTGCTTTGGCCTCAGCACTTTCATGCTTGTTGTTATGTACTGTTGTTATGATGATATTTCAGGGTCTAGTTCGGAATGAGCTGCTAAAACCATATGTGACCTTTAGTGTATAGAATAATGTTAAAGGTGTCATGATGATTGTAAGATATCCTGTTTTTGAGGATATCATTCTTTGAGCAGAGTGCCTGTAGAGGCTTATTTTTGCCAAGAGTTTTATTTTGGAGCCTGCAGGATAGTATTTTAAACTAGAAGATGAGGACACTTGACTCCTCTGTGTACATTTAAAAGAGTTGTAAATGATGACTCTGATTTAAAGAAATCTCATGTCCCCATTACTTTATGGTGGATGATTCAATACTGTGTCCATTTGATAAATTAACTTATAGTATAAATGTCTCTATTTCTGTCAGTTTTTTTGCTTTCCTTGTCCTCTGACCCACTTTTCCCTCCCCAAATTCAGTTATTTTACTGACATGATAAAGTATTCATATGTTGCCAAAGTCAATACATCCAAGTCTCTTGCTTAATCTCTTCTTCCCTCTTTGCTGAAGAGCAGATATAGGACACTGCTGTTCATTCTGTCATGGAGCAAAATGTTGCCAGTATTGGCTATGACTTCAGTAATATCAGCCAGCTACATAGGGCCGAGAGTTTTCTTCCTACTCTTGTGCATTGAGCTGTAAGCCGACTTTTACCTACCCTGAAGAGTAAGTGGAAGGGGAGCAAAAGTGTTGCTGTTCAGCTACAAGGCATGTAATTGGCAGTAGCAAGTAACAACTTCCTGCTGCTAAAAATATTTTACTTTATTTCATTTCACTAGCATTAGCAAGTCAGCAGTCTGTTCTGAAAAACAGGACTTTAAATGGCACATGAAAACTCTGCTGTTTGAAATAGGAACTGAAAAACGTTCTCCCTGCTGCCCAAGGCTTTCTAATTATCACAAATTAAATTGAAACAGGTGTGCTCTGAAGCAGCTGAGCTAACATTGCCTTAGTGGAACCATAATTACAACCTGTGACAAGTAAAGTCTTAACATTGTAATAATGGTCATCATGTTTTGTTTGCGTACCATTTTCTGCTCTTATTAAAGTTTCTAGCACGGGCATTTGGTGGTAACTCATTCTGGCCACAGGTGCCACGAGACAGGGAAAGATTGCAGACTATGCTGGCATTATGGCTTTGTAATGAGATCAGAAAGGAATTGAAACCATGCTTCATAATCTCAACAGAATCCTTTGGATCTCTCTGTAAAAACATAATGGATCTGGAGTTCTATTTGGTCCCCTTTGAAGGGTCAAGGACCAGATGTGAAGGTCAGATCAGATCTGAATTTCATCTTATTATAGATGTAGCCTGGATACAGGATATGTGATCATCTCTACTCTTTAATCTTCCTCACAGCTGTGAAGTAAGCAAATATTTTTCCAACTCTTGAAATACATGTAAGTTATACCACGTGTACATGTTGCTCTGATAATCACCATATATACCCTAAGGCCAGAGGCAGAAGTTATACATAAACCAGTTTAAGTAATCAGAAACTGGTTTAAACCTGTAACAAAACAGAAACTCAGTGCACATAAACCAGCTTCAAAATGTCTGAAACTGGTTGAAGATAAATCTGATTGAATGTAGTATCAGACTTAACTGACTTGGGTCAAACTGGTTTATGAAACTTCTGTCCCAGACCTCTTCCTTGTTCGAGTTAATTCATAGTCCCCAGCACCCCAACATGCTTTGCAGCCCTGGGCTGGGCTGGGCTGTGCTGTCTGCTCCAGCACAGAAGGGTTGGGGGGGAGACAGGAACTGCCCACCCCCAGGCAAACTCCAGCTGGGGTCAGGGGCCAGGGATTGGGGTTAAACTTCCCTTCCCTTCCCTTCCCCCAAGGACGGAGCTGCCCGTCTGCCCTGCTAAACTTACTGCTGGCTGTGACTGTGGACTACAAATCCCAGAGGCACCTGGAAACAGAAAGAGGAAGTAATGAGCAACCCTGCTGCTGTAATTCTGGACTGAAAATCCCAGAAACCTCGAGAGCAGCAGGAAGAGGAAGCGAACAGACAACCCATGCTGGCTACCTGCCATAGAGCCAGGCTGTAGTGCCCCCCATCTTCCAGTCTGAGCCACTGCAGGTATGTGGCTGCATTTCCTGAATCAAAACTGAATGTCTGTCCAGTTGTTTCTCAGTTTAATTTCTACAGCTTAGACTAACCTGCAAAGACTGGACCAATTCAGCCTTGGGCTTTTTGACTGTCTGTACTTAGCCTAAAAGTCTATCCACTGATTTTGAAAATGTGAACATTAAAAAAATTGAGAAAAATCTCTATAGAATGTAAAAATGTTTCAGTTTGTAGCTGATTAGACTTGAAGTATAGAGAGTACAAGTGATATGTTCAAGGCCACCAACTTAAGAGAGGATGGCTCAGCCTGTGTGACAGCAAGTGGCTGATTCTCAGCACGGCCAAGACTGAGGTGCTGATGTTTGGTTGTAGGAAGCAGCCAGAGAAGATCACAGAGGTAGACTTACTTCCTTTGATGGAGGTCCCACAGCTGTCTTTAGTTACTAGCGTTTGAAATATGAGGGTTATTTTGGATTTCCAGCTGCTGTTTGGCAACCATATTTGCAGCAATAACCCTGGTAGCTTTATACTGTCTGCTGTGGCTGGGAGGTTGGCCCTTTTGGATGGTGCTCAGGTTTATTAACTCCACATTCTGCTGCTGCCATGTGCCATGGATAGGGGGTGATCCCCACTGCCCCATGCTGTGTGGTGGGCTCTACATGAGCCCCCCCTGGCTCCCCCCTTCGCTCCCCCTACCCCCATGTGTGCCCAGCCCAGGCCAGCCCCTAGTACTTACCAGCTCAGAGTTGGCTGCAGCTCCCTGCTGCAGCCACTGGAGACTACCCAAATCATCAAAGCTCTCTGAATCTTCTGAAGATTCGGAAAGCGTTGAATTGATTCAGACCTTTTAATTGGTCCCCTGATTCGATTCAGATTCAGAGATTTGGACACCACATCAGACTGAATCTCCTCCAAACTGAATCACCACCCGAAGCTTCGCACAGCCCTATTAATTAGAAGCTTGAGATTTTATTGCTTTACACAGACTTGCTTATACATAATTTTTATTTCAAGTATTTCCTCCTGCAGGAGCAGAGGGAGAGAGTATTATTTAAAGACCCAGCACCATGGGTAAAATGCAGTGGAGAAAATGCTGACCCTTCCGTTCCAGTCACAGGCCTTTATCACCTGAGCTAGAGCTGTAACATGGTTAGCTGGTAAACAGTAGTAAAATGTTATCCTCTGTATTGGTCAGTCACTGAAGCAGACAAGATGCACTTAAACAGTAGGTAATATAGGTTCTCTGCAGTCCTAGAGGTCATCATTTAACTCCTGAACTTTAAAACTATTTGAAAAATATAAATAAAAAAATGGAAGTGAGTGATCTGTTCTAATTCATAATACCCAATGGAGTTTGGTCTTATTTTGGTCATGAACATAATTTACTGAGAAAAAGAAAATTAGTTGAAATTAGTCTTGAATTCTCCTGGACTCAATAAATGTGTTTCTGTGCTACTTGGAAACAAGGCACTAGTGTTTTGTGTTTTTTGTTTTGTTTTTAATCTCTTCCATTTAAAATTTGTATTTTGAAAGAGGTGTGGAATTTGTGAGTAAATTAGTACCATGAACTGCAGCGCTTTCTGAAACATTGACATTCCTGCACATGCAGTGCCAGAGAACAAACATAAACAAGGCTGAAATTATCTGCTCAAATTGGCAAGCCAAAAATGATTGATAACATAGTTTGAATATTCAAATGACAAATCCTGTACTTCAATTAATTTTTCCCATTGTTAAATAGTAACACCCAAGATTTTTCTATTAATTCATCTTTAAAACCATTTAACAAGTCTCTACAGATGAAGGGAGCCAAGTGGGTGAATATATATATATAACTTGCATAAACAAAGATGAAATCCAGATGGTAAAGGATGAATGTGGAATATGTTAGAAGCAAAACTATTAAGAGATGGATCAACAAGAACAGAAGAGACCTGTGCTTTGGTTAGGGCTACAGTCATCTGGATACCAAAGCGGGACATGGGTCCCACTGCCAGCTGTCCATCCACAGACATTTTCTATAGCAACTATGCATCCAGTGACTTCCTCTTACTTACAGTTTGGAAATCAATGCCAGATAATTGCATGTTGTCCTGAGGTGCTGGGCTTTTCTGACAGGTCAAGGGATTGAGACTCTGGAGTGTATGAAGTGACTGCATGACAATGTCTCTGTTTGAGACAGCTCCCTACCTAAGAACCATCACACACACACAAGTTAATTTATCAGTGGCACAGGGCATGTCAGCACATTGTAGTAGTTAATGGAGGGCAGGGAGAAGTTGGTGATGCAGCAAAGCCCAGTGGTGAAAAACAGGACTTTGTCACCAAGGACTATATCCAAAATATAGACCTATGAGCCAAACATGGGATTTGCTATATTCTTAGAAACCCACTCTCAGCTGCTGCCTAACACTCAAGGTACCTAAAATCCATAAGGCACCTCAGTTTTTTATCTTAAAGTTTCCCAGATGCCTAAATTTCCACTTGTGCACATGCCCAGAAACACTTAAGTCTTGACACAGCTGAGTATTTTGGCTTTTAGTTCATGTCTACATTCAAACAGGATCCAGAAACTGGGAATTCCTCCACTTATCTCCCCAAGAGGCTTGATTGAATAAAGCATCTGCAAAGCATGTGTAATGTACAGCAGTAGGATTAGGCCCTGCACAAGAACTGGAGACAGCCACCATTTTTGTCAAAAAGACTGGTGATGATGGTGCCCCACACTCATTTGATTTATTTATTTGATTTCTATGCTGACCCTCCCCACAAAGGCCCAGGGCAGAAGAGAACAGAATAAATTACAAAACAGGAACAGGAGAGCAAAACAGTGTAAAAAGCTAGAGTATCAGCATGAAAATGAAAACCCCATAACATCCCTGCCTACTTTTGTTTACATGCCCAAATCGAAAGATTTTATAGAATTTCTTAAAGGTGTCTGGGCTCAGGCTCTGGTAAACCTCAGATGGAGCTCCAGAGCTAAGGAGCAACTGCTGAGAACAACCTCTCACAAGATTTTACCAAGCGGTCTTGGTGCACTAATGGTACTTGAATGAGGTTGCTCTTGGCTGACCTTGGGGATCATGATGTGGCATGAGGGAGAAGGCCAGGGATGACTGGTGCCACCTTACTCGGGGTGGCATGTGCCCCCACAGCAACCAGTCAGCAACCAGGGGAGGGGGTCCCCCCATGGCTGATCTCACTGACCGGGGGGGGGGTTCCCCCACAGCCAATCTCACCAGCCAGGGGGTTGTCTCCCCATGGCTGATCTCCGTGCACCCCCTACACATTGCCACTGGAGAAGGCAGTCCCTTAGGACTTATGCAGTAGTTCACAATAACTAAACTCTTAGAAACCATGATGTGGGAGATCTAGGGTCCATTCCCTCTTCAACCTGGAAGGGAGAGATCTCACTCCAGTCCCCATCCCAGTGACTGTAAATAATTTATTAAAAAGTAAGCATTAGAGTAGGGACTGGACTCTTTGGGCATGTCCCCATGAGTGAGCACGTGCAGTTTGCAGTGCTGCAAAGTGAACATGCTGTACATGCTGGTGGTGCAAACTGCACAGTAGCTGTACATGTAGCTAATTAGCAGTGTGGTGGGGTTTTTTTGACAAATGGAGATCCCAGTGTTAAAAAAACCCACACCAGAAAAAAGCGGGGGGTGGCCTACCTGATGGCAATGTGTGCTGCCCGAAACCAGAGCCTGGCCAGCCGGAGCCAAGCTCCAGCTGCTGGCCAGGCTCCATGCTCTTGGATTGTTGCTGCTGGAGCCCTGGGAGGCCCCCAAGGACAAGCCCAGGTGCTGGCTCCAGGCTCTCCTACCCCACCCAGGCCAACTTGCCACACACCAGAGTGTGCATGCAGAGGCGTTCCCTGGGGACAACTAGCAGCAGGGCAACTAGCAGCACAAATATGTGCTGCTGCTAGTTGTCCTTAGGGAATGCACATTCCCATTTCTGGGACGCACCGTTTGTCTTTCTTCTACCTGGTCACTTCCCTGACCATTAGTCTGTGAAGCAATGTTCTCTTCAGAAAGAAGGATTAAGGGCTCCCCACTTCATAATAGTATATAAACCTGGTGAATAGGACTCTCTCCTTTAAGGAGGGAGATTTGGGTTTCAATAACTTCTGGATAAGGGGGTTATTGATTCCGGAGGAGTGCTCTAACCATTGAACTACTAGAGAAAAATATGATGGTAATCCCACAGAGGCCCCTGCATGGATAGAGGCACTCCAAAGAAGTTCCAAAAAAGAGTAAGATGCCTAAATCTTCTTCTGTGTTAGAAAGTCTAGGTATGTAAGAGCAGTTTTTCTCAACCCATGGATCATGACTCAAAAGTGGGTCACAAAAATATATCAAACGGTTGCGACCAGACTTTAAAAACAGATTCTCCTTTAAAGGAGAGAAATGTGGGAAACCGTGTCTTTTCCCTTGCAGGCTGGCAGAGTTCCAGCCTGCAAGGGGCTGCTTGGCCCCCCCCACCCCATACTCCACACACTGCCCCCCACACGCAAGGGGGCTGGGGGGCAGTGGGTCAGGACTGGCCATTGATCTTTACAAATGAGTCCTGCTAGGAAAATGTGTGAGAACCATTTTCTAAGAGAATGAGATACACAAATCCCTTTGTGGATGTAGCCTTTGTGCATTATAGGGTTCTTTGAAAATCCTAAATTGGTTGCTATTTGTTATAAGCACCTTAATTTGTGAGAAGGCCGATTAGTGAGAAATAAACATAAATTAGGGCTATAAATTTATGGTGTTCTTGGTTTGAGGCTATACATTTATAGTGTTCTAGGTTCTAGAAGCTGGATTCTGGAAACAGGAATGGGACTGCAGAGCAAAAGAGCTCAGGTAAAAGATGAAATAAAAATTCAGTGACAAGAGTCAACATGGAGTAAAGATGTATGATTGTGATTTTTCTACTACTTTAGTATAGATTATATTTTGTGATAGGAGGATAAATTGTATACTCTTAAAAGTGTTTACTGTAATTTACCCAAATACAAAATGACTTCTAATTTAAGATGATTTCCCATAATTAGATTCTATACCTGGAAAATGATAAATGTATTATAATTGTCCATGCATAGAATCTAATTAGTTGAAGGTTGTCTTAAACTGCTGTGGTATAGAGAACAGTTGTAGGAAGCCAGGGGCCAGACCCCTACCCTTTGCTCCACTGCTGTTGTCCCCCCCATGCTTGTGCCTGTCCCTCATGCCTGCCATTTGCACCCCTGCCACTTGCCCCTCTGTGCCTGTGCCTGCTGTATCACTCCCTGCCTCCCCCATCCCCTGTTCCCTCCTGCAGCCCATCCCCCCTACCTCTTGCCCCCCATGCCTGCTCCCTCCTGCAGCCCACCCCCAACTCCCTGCCCACCCCATTCTGACTGGGGGGGAAAAAACTTTTTCCTTGGATTCAAGTAAATACAGTATTATTTGAAAGGTAATGCAAGAGTGTGGCATAATAATCTAACGATCAATGGCCATAGGGCAATTACTTGACTACTGGTATACCTTAGTTTATTCTTTAGTGAAGTGTGTACCGGTAGTCTACTATTCTGCTGCATATTAGTTTATCATTTGAATGGACTAGCAATAAAAAGACATAATTGTCACAACATAAGTTTAATACATCCGCATGAGCCTTGCATATTTCTCTTCTGGTATAAGCCATGTGAACAGTAGGAAGTTGCATGTTAAAAGATTCCCACTGGTTCTGCTACATATGAATTCATGATGTAGATAAACCAGTCCACTGAGTTGAACCTACTACTCAGTTGACATTGCAGTAAAACTAGGTCTGATTGTGAATTCATGCAAGGGACATTTTCAGTCAAGTGCTTAAGAATGTTTTGAACTTCAACAAGAGGAAAGCCCCCAGTGGCTTCAGTCAAGATCAAGAGTCCCACTGACTGACTGGGGTAGTTGCCTTGGTGATTTCTGGTAAAGTTTCTTATGTAGGTAGGGCCTTAGTCAAATGGGTTAATAGTTGCAAAAAGTATGGTTGGATAGCTTGATCACTTTCTAAGAATTCTTCTTCCCTTTATGAAGTAAATACAAAAACAATCTAAAAAGTTGTATTGTCTGAGGCTGATCGTGAGCCTCACTTGGATTTTATACTCATAATGTTACTTCAGTAGAATCGTACCTGATTTATAGCCATGTCAGTCAAGCTTCTACTACTTCAAATGCTGCCCACAGTACCTAGCCGCTGTAGGACTTTAATTTTGCACCAGTGAAATTAATGCAAGTTTTCCATTTAATTCAATAGACACAGGGATCAAGACCTAAATATGGTAAATACTGGGGACTCTCTGTGACTGAAGGAAGAAACCACCTTTCTCACCCAAAGGGACCAGAGCATTCTACATCCATTATTGTATCCCATGGGCTGGAGATGCTTCTCTGAGATGGTTCCCTGCATTTCTGGGTGAGGAAACAGGAAACAGTGGGCGCATCTATATGAGATTGCGTGCAGTAACTGAATAATAGCACAGCACTAACAGTGTAAGTGATGCTCCCGTGCAGCACCGTCACTTAAAAGGCATTCACTGGCGCTACTATGCAATAACTCTGGTTACTGCACATTTATTTAGTGCTTGCTTATACAACTACTGTGTAGTAACATCTCCCGTAGACATGCCCAGTCTCACACAGAAGTAGCTACTATTAAAAAGCCCCTCTTGCATAGCCATGTTGGGTAACTTTATGAACCCACACTTTACATGCCATAGGTCTTCTCTCTGCTATACATGGCTTTCTGAAGTACAATCCATCCCATCTACTTTTAGAAACTCCAGTGATTTTGCTGTACTGGTTGAGGGTCTTTGTGTCCAGAAGTATAGAATATCTGTATGCATACAATAATGGTATGGATGGCCATACTACCCATTTATTTGAAATAATTCTAGTGGCAATGAACCTGACCAACAGAAGAGGAATGGGCTGTCAGTTCTTTTAATACTGTTGGCATATTTTTTGGAAATAATGCAGTCTCTGCTTCCGTTTGTCCGTATAATTTAGCATGACTCACAACCAGAAGTCAAAACTGTCTTGATGAAAAGAAAAGACTGTGCTGGTAACAAGATTACAAATGCCAAAACACATTTTGTATACAGAAGGCTGACAAAAAAAGACAATTTGCAGAGGTTTCAGTAAGTGCATCATTAAATCATCCTTGGCTTTTTCTCAAATGTGTTTTTAAAAAAGATGCTTCTCTAAGCAAAAATGTAAACATTTGAAACATTGAAGGTGACTTTCTTGGAACAATAGCACTTTCTCCATCAAGGAAGTATATTTTACTGATTGATTAATGCCAGACCACATAGAATTAAGTGAAATCCTCAAGATCTGCTCTTTTTTTTTTATAGTCCAATTTGGTCACCAGTTTATTTGTAGACGTGAAAGTATTTTGGCAGCTTTCTTGGCCAGATAGGCTGTGGCATGTGACTTTTTTTGTCTGTTATATAAAGGTCCTTCTCTATCGTATTTTAAATGTGGTGCTTTGTAGCTCAGTCAGAACATTAAGTGACTGACTATAGTGCTTTTTGCAGTGTCACGAGAACTGAAAAGGGCACACATCATACTCTATTATGCACAACTTCCTTGGCTTTCTTAAAGGATAGAGCTGTTGGAAGTTTCATTGGCCCCAAGAACACTATCCTTTGTCAATATGTATAATAGGTTTTGCCCTGCCTATATAACAGGTCATATACTTTTCTAACTGCAGCTCCTTCCTACATTGGACAAACACGATATTGAGCAAGCAACATGTATGTCATGTAAATTCCCATTTTGAAGGACTGCCCATGCTCTCTTGGTTAAGTCACTGCAAAGCTACCACTATGCTTTTGTTCATGGTTCAGAAAACACAGTTTTCGTTACAGGAAACCAATACAAACATCAGCAATATTCCTATCAAAGAAATTAGTCCTCTTGTGAAAGCACAGTAAGTAAATTTGTTGTGTGGCTGAATAACAGTGTCATATAATAGAACTCGGTTTCATGCCAAACAAATATATGCATCTTTAAATACTTTCCCCTTGTGGCTTTGTTGAAATCATCCCCCAGCATGGATTAAATTCCATACCACACTTTTAGGCTGGCTGCCCTTATTGTTTAAGGTTTTGAAACAGGACAAATAGAGTTGCTTGAGAACTTCACATCAAAACACTTGATGGAAAAATTTCTAGCTAGTTAAAGAAATTTGCAAATGAGCTTTTTTATTTTCTCAACAGTTTTCATCCAAAAATGAAAAAGATTTTGGTACTCTCCCATCTTCTGCCTTCTCTAAAAACATACTACACCTTTTTTCTTTCCATTTTTCTCATGGAAATAAGCAAAAAGAAGAGGGGGAAAGGAGAGGATGGTGGGGTCAGAAACAGAAAATGTTTTTCCTTTTCCCAATGTGAAAGAAATACACAAATCATTCTTTTTAAATTTTTCTTTTTTTTTTTTTCCAGAATATGCTTCCCATTTTTCAAGCAGGTCTGACAAGTTGCATACTTCTTTCATGCGGTTAGAATGTGGGGACAGTAACTTCCAACAGTTATATATCTAACTAAACATATTTAATAGGATACTGTAACATCAAGCATCACATTCCTTTATAACCTCCTCCCAATACCCCTGCTTCCTAGAAGCCAGTGGGCCAATATAGACTTACAAAGATTTAAATCACATCTTCAAGTGCTTGTTCCTTTTTATGTAAATTGTTGTCATTGCATTTTTTACTTCCTAGGCTACTTCTCAAAAAGTATCCCCTAAACCTATGTGCCAAATCATATATCCAAATTGAATGCCTACATTTCTACACACCAAAATACTCAGAATAGTATAAGTAGGTAATGCCTGAGCAAATCTCATCATATTGTTTGATAGTGAGGCACTAAATGTGAACCCCAAACCGCATACTCAAAATTAATTTGGCAAGCAGATCAAGAGACTAGATTGGGAAAATTTGTTTAGCTGAAAAACTTTGCTCTAAAGTTGCCTTCTATATTGCTCATCAAGAAAACAAAAATCTTGATTTTTTTCTTCTTGCAGAAAGAAGCTGCAAACAGAGGCAGAAAGCCCTGGCATCCTGAAGCATGGGGGAAGGGAGAGGGGGATGGGGTGGGGGGGAGATTTTTGTGGTGGAGTGCAGTAGCACAGGGGGATGGGGTGGGGGGGAGATTTTTGTGCAGGAGTGCAGTAGCCCCCCCCCCACACAAGCCTTTGATTGGCCGAGGGGTCTCAGAAGTCCCACCACTCCCTGGAGATTGACAGGTGACCATCTGTCAATCGCCAGGGTGGGGCAGGAGGGTCCCTCCATGCTTGTGACTGACTGAGGGGTCCTGGAAGTCTTGCCCCTCCTCAGACAATGACAGGTGGCCATCTGCCAACCTCCGGAGAGGGACAGGACTTTTGGGGCCTCTCAGCCAATCAGAGGCATGGAGGACTCATCATGCTTCCCCATGAAAATGGCACTGGATGCTGCGCTGGGACTGAAATATGGAGGCAGTCTCTGTGAATTGGGTAGGTCCCTAATTATGAGTGGCTGACCGCCAGGAAGAGGTCACTGCATGTTACAGTTAATACAGTTCCCAATGAACTAGCTCAGCAATATTCTCCACTGGGTCATAATCAGATATAATCAAAATTAGGTAGTCGTTTTAGGCTGTTTGACACAACAGCAGCCTTCTGACTTGCTGTTGATGTTACAATGCCCATTTCTTTAAATACAGAGGTCTAACTCCTTGTTTTCTTTGTACCCATTACATTTCATAACAGCAGTAAGATGTTTCAGGTTGCACATTTCAAGGGTGCTATTGTGCTCCTTGTTTAATTAAAATTATTACATTATTGGCCTCCTGATTTATTAGCAGTTTGAGTGGTATTATAATACTACTGCTTCCATTTGTTATTTCTCTTGATAATCAGTTAGCTAAAAGTAGAATATGTTCTGAAACTGAAATGCTGTACCTCTTATCTCACTGGAAAATAAATATTTTCCTCTTATGCAGCCAAACTAGTCTCTCGTGTACAAGGATATTCATCTTCATTAGGGAAATCCCCAATGTTCCTCTGAGCACTTGCGCCTGATGTACTTCTGCAGTGATCTTGGGACAGTATTTACAAGGCTTACCTGTCCTATATGTTCAGGTGTATTGTGCTGAGCATCTTCCACAGCAGTGCACAAAGTTGGAGAATTTATGTTGTATGAAGTCAATGCAGAGGTAAGGACAGAGCGGAGCAGAGCAACAAGCCAACAGACACCCTTTGAGGGGATTGCAGTAGCTGCGAAGGTTCTCCAACCTTGGATACAATATTGGATGCAAAGCAGCTATGTCACCCCATGAATGTGGAACTTCCCAGGAACACCTAGTGTTGGTTGTTCAGTAGGTTATAATCTTATCTTCTGAGTCAGTATTGAGCAGTGCTGCACTAGAATTACAAAGTCTAGATCTGGAACTGAGCTTCTCCGAAGTTTGAGGTGACATGGATCTGGTATTTCAGTGTGAGGCACCACTAAGTCAGGGTCTCAACTTAATGCTAAGGGCCTGGGGGAAATGCTAGCCTTTTGGATGAAATATAAATGTGGGGTCCTGTGTCCTAACCATTAAAGACCCTATGGCAGAGGTATAATTGGGCAGTTCTGTGTCTAGGGTGGTGGCAGCGCAACATCTATTTTTGCACCTTCCACCCTGAGAGTCCAGACCCAGGGCTTGCTCCTCAGTTGTCCCACCTTAGGTACACTATTGCCTCATGATACTTTATTAGAGAAACATTTTTAACAAAGAAAATCATGAGCCAGATGATAGATGCTCAAGGAAATAATCAGTGCTTGTGAAGTAGGATTTTCAGGGACAAAAGTGATACAGAACCAGTAGCATAATCTTGGGGGAGGGGAGTAAGGGCAAGAGGCAAGGAGAGGTGAACAGGGCACCACCTTGGGCACTGATTAATTGGTAGTGCCAGAATGGCAACCCCATGGTAGCCCATTCTGCCACCATTGCTACCACAGCCCATTTTCAGGCACTTAACAGCAGCCTGCACTGCTGGCAAAATTGTGGCAGTCCCTGTATGGGGAGGTAAATGCTTGCTTCCTTTCTGCCACCCATGCTGCCCAGAGTGCCAAAATTTCAAGTTATGCCTCTCTATAGTACCATGAGGATGATTAACTAGAACACTTGAAGACTGTAAATATCAAGTTAGAGGCAAAATCCAGAGATCTATAGCGTAGAAATAGGGAGGCAAAATGATTTAGAAGGGCAAAAGGAAACTTGGAAAAGCATAAGCCTTCAACAGGGACCATAAGTATTGTTCTCATTGTCCACATGAAGACATTGGTTTGACTTGAGGAAGGAAATCTATTATATTTTATTTTAAAGACATCACATACATTTTATATTTTTCTCATGGAAGATTAATTTTAAGTTAATCATTTAGAATTATTTTAATATGAATCTCAATATTTAAGAGAATAATGTGAAATTGAAAGTTAATTTTAAACAAAGTAATTCTAAAAAAAAAAAAAAAAAAGTAATGAAAAGAAATAACATTAGTTTCCGTAAGTCCAGCAGTCAAATTTTTAAGTTCTAAAGATGCACGTAAGAAATAGCATAATGTTTTTTGTCTCTCCTGGTACCCCATTCAAAAGCCGCACAGAAATGTAAAACTAACTCAAAATGTCATCTCTAAAATTGGAGATGCATTTTTTTTGTAACCGTTTTAGCAGGTCAAAATAATTCAGTCAAAAATGTCCAAAAAACTCACCTACTATAAAAATACTTTTTTCTTTTATCATTGCATCATTTAAATGTTGCCATGAAAACCACATTTTTTTATGAGCGTTATATGTGTATATGTATATATATACACACATGCATATAGCTAGTATATAGAAATATACACATTCAGACAACCCCTGTTATTTTCTCATATACTACATGCCCCCAGATAAGATGCTTCTTTTGTTTTGGAAAGGCAGAAAGAAGAAAAAGAACTAATCACAGGGGATTCTGACTGCATAGACAATACTTACCAGCAAAAAGCTACTACCAGTTAAGCAGTGGCTACGAGAGGATTTAAGTTAACTGTGAAATGAAGACTGTACTCCCCCTCTCCCTCAATGCCATGGAGAAAAGGACACGTAGGACAGCCATTGCAGTTCCTTATAGAGCAATATCACCGTGTCAGTATGTTTCAATTTCAGCACATAAATCAGCTTCCCTGCTTAAGATGTGCACCCCAATTTTGGAGGGTTGATTTTTGGGGGAAAGTTGTATATAGTATGCTAGTAAATATGGTATAATCAACTTTTTTTCTTCAAGCCCCCCTTCCTCTGAGAATCTAAAGGTTACAACACTTAGCTGTTACAATTTATTTACTATAGTTCAGTATCACAGAAAGGCCTGAGCCAAGCATAGGACTCCCATGTGCTATTCATTGAATAAATATCGAATAGAAGACAGTCCTTGTCTTAAAGAGTTTAGACTCTACAAAGCAAATCATGCAGACAGGTATGCAGCAAAACAACTTGTGAAAAATCCAATATCATTTCCTCTTACACATTCAAGTAATAATTTCATTGAGAGGAGCTGGACTAGAAGACACTTGAGATTCCTTTCAACCCTATAACCCTTGGCAAGTGGTCCACATGTACATCAGGACACATGGTTTTGGAATCAGGGACTAGATCCCGATGGCACCATTATTACTTGCCAGTGGCAAGTTGAAAACTGGGTGCCTGCAGCCCAGCTGAACCTAATCAGTCCTGGGGCCACAACCAGCAATTAGCTGGGTTTTTTAGTCCCAGCTCCAGGAACACACCAGAGCTAGTTCCAGACTCCTGCATGTTTCCAGAGCTGGGACTGACAATTGTAGGTCCCAGCCCTGGGATCACACTGGGGCCAATTCCAGACTCCTGTGCATTCCCAAACCTGATTGTCACTCCCAGCTCCCAGACTTCACCAGAGTCTTGAGCTGACTGTGGTTACACTGCCACGTTTAATTGAAGGTACAATGGAAACTAGCCACAAAAATCTTAACACATTTTTCGTGGAAAATTTTTTGGCTGGTTTCACATTTTGTTGTGCCATCAATTTTTTGAACATGTGACAGGTTTACTATTTATGGTGTGATTAACAGGTTAATTGCATTTTAACTGTAATGCCTGCCAGGCGATTAACCTCGTTCTATTCTGGAATAAGCTATGTGAAAATTAGGCAGTGATGTAAGGACCCCCAACCTAAAAAAAACCTAGGACTGGAATGGTTCTCTCTCTATATATATCTATGCTCTTGTATTAACATAAATCCAGTTTCCTAAAAGGGTCCATATTAACACCACCCTGACCCCTCTCACACACCATGGCCACAAAGCAACCTGCAGAGGAAAAAAAAAGTCAGCATCTCTGTTTTGAACCCTCCCACAGCAACAGTGAATCCATTCCCTTTGTTTATTAAGTGCGAAAAGAGTCTGAGAAAACAGCCCCTACAGACACAGAAGCTACAAAGCAAATAGAAAGGCAAAAAATGTATTCTTAAAGGAAACAAAAAAAACCCCCATGAGATTAAGACACTCTTGATCTGTGCGGAGTCTAAATCAGGATTTTTGAACGATCAGTTGACAATACCAGAAGCACAAACTAGATTGTTGAAAGTTTTTCTAATTTTCAACAATCCACCAGTTGGTTGAATTCTGATGATCTGATTCATGTTGAGGAGTGCTGTACTCTGCAGCATTTCTATTGACCTATGGGAATTTCATGTGGATCAATGGTGTTTTCAGACCCCAAACAACGATATCAGAATCTGTCCAACTCCTGGTAGCTTAGGTCCAGCAGTATTTTTTTTTAATGTTTTCATATTGAGGTTGCCAGCATAATTTAATTAAATTGGAGTTTTGCCTTTCATCACAAACTGCAAATTGATTATCCAACATAAAGATGCCTGTCACCAAGTAATGTAGTCAGGAGCAATCAGAAATCATGCTAAGTAAGCTGTTGATGCTTTATGGATGAGAGAGTCTCTAGAAACAGTTTGGGCCAAATATTCTAATCTGTATTTAGAAAGGTAATAGAAGTTGTTAAGGAATTTGATTACAAATGTATCATCATCCAAGCCAAAGAGGATGGCTGCTGTATTTAGAGCAGCATTTTGAACATGTTTGAGAATTAATCTGAAAACAGCTTGAGGGAATCAAAGCAAGAGCTCACCAGTGGCACTGGTGAAGATATTAACTGTAGGAATAGAGGTGAAAGGATAGAATATAGAAATTATTTTACAAGAAGCAGGAAAATATTTTGGGGTCCAACTTAAAGTTAATTCCAGTTCCATTGTTCTGCTTTAGTTATATAAAACTGCTGTGAGCTCTGGTTATTAAAAAGCCAGTTATATCCCTTTTGTATTGTCAGAGTGGTGCATAGCAAAGGAAGTTTAACAGTAAGACAAGGTTCTGGTTCTCCTAATTTTTAATATTTTCTTTGGATTTAAAATAATGAAAGATACCTATACACAGTCATGGCTCCATGCTTATTCAAGATTACCAAAAAGCTCACCCTTCTACCAAGAAGCTAATAATCAAATATTAACCCTTCTTTCCTGATGTACAGGCACACACAGGATTATCTTTCCTTTCCTACACTGCAATTCAAAAGCCCCGTAAAACAAATGGGCCCTCTGCATAATACCTAGAAAATTAGCTGATCCCAGCTATTTTGGCTGAAGGGCAGGACAGCATTTTAGGATCCTGAAGACTTTACAGGGAGAATGCCTCACCACTCACACCTCTGCCTGCTATATTATCAAGGCTGGAGTCCAGCATTGATACTTCCACTGACCACAGCTCTGATAGTATATTAGGCAGGTAAAAGAGAAGCAGGCTCTTAAATAGGGTATTAAATGTAATAGATCATTGGACACAGTCAATCTGATGTAATGTTTGCTTTTAAAAATAACTACAATCAATGTTAAGCATCATAGTTAATTAACTAAGTTATCTCAGTGGGCACACAGCTTTCTCTTGTGCGTGGATGACCTCTATCTGACACAGGAAGTCTATGAACCGACAAGAGGTAAAGCGCTGCTCGACCTGGTTCTAGCAACTGGGGACAACCTAATCAGTGACCTAATGATTGAAGGGAAGTGGGTGACAGTGACCATGAGCTGATCACCTTCACCATCTGCCATAAAGCTGGCAAGTCAGTCAGCAATACAGTAGTCCTCAACTTCAGGAAGCGGACTTTGACAAGCTCAGGAGGCTTGTTGGTGAGGCCCTAAAGGGCCACAACCCAAAGGGAAGGGGAATTAAGGACGAGTGGTTGCTCCTCGAGGGAGAAATCCTGGCTGCGCAAGCAAAGTCCATCCCGTCTCAGAGGAAAGGTAGCAAAAGGGCACAGCAGCCCCCTTGGCTCTCCAGGGAAGTGGCAGACCTCCTGCGTCTTACAAGGAAGACCTACAAAGCATGGAGGACGGGATTCACCACCAAGAAGGAATACTCTGCTCTGGTCTGGACCTGCAGAGAGCAAACCAGGAAAGCCAAGGCTGTGATGGAACTCCAGCTAGCTACAAATATCAAGGACAATAAAAAGTTCTTTTTTAGATATGTGGGGAGCTGGAGAAAAAGCAAGAGCAACATTGGACCCCTGCTAAACCAGATGAGACAACTGACAACTGATGCCCAGGAAAAAACAAACTTGCTAAATGGGTACTTTGCGTCAGTTTTTCACCAGTCCCATGGGACGCCCCTGCCCGCTACGGGACAGGGATGCCCAGGTGAGGGAGATTCCTTACCGTCCATCAAAGCTGACCTTGTGAAGGAACACCTTGACAGGCTGGATACCTTCAAGTCAGCTGGCCCTGATGGTTTACACCCAAGGGTACTTAAAGAGCTGGCAGGCATCATAGCTCAGCCCCTGGCATGGATCTTTGAGAACTCCTGGTGCTCTGGCGAAGTGCCCGACGATTTCTATCTTCAAGAAAGGGAGGAAAGTGGATCCAGCAAACTACAGACCCATCAGCCTGACCTCTATCCTGGGGAAGGTCTTGGAAAAGATTATCAAAGAGGCCATCCTATATAGGCTAGCTGATGGCAATATCCTGAGGGATACCCAGCACGGGTTTATTTCAGGTAGGTCTTGCTTGACCAATCTCATTTCCTTCTACGACCAGGTGACCTATCACCTGGACAAGGGAGAAGAGATTGATGCCATATATCTTGACTTTAAAAAAGACTTCAATCTGGTATCCTATGATCACCTCTTGGCAGAACTGGCTAACTGTGGCCTCAAACTCGCCACGATCCGCTGGCTGGGGAATTGGCTCCACAGCAGGATCCAGAAGGTGGTGGTTGACAGAAGTCAATCGTTGTGGTGCCCTCTGACCAGTGGGGTCCCTCAGGGCTCTGTCCTAAGGCCTTTAGTTTTTAATATCTTCATTAATGATGTGGACATTGGTATCAGAAATGGGCTGGCCAAGCTTGCTGATGACACCAAACTTTGGGGCAAAGCATCCACACCTGAAGACAGGAGGCTGATCCAGGCAGATCTTGACAGGCTCATGAAATGGGCGGACGAGAACCTGATGGTGTTTAACACCGAAAAATGCAAGGTTCTCCACTTTGGGAGGAAAAACCTGCAGCATGCTTATAGGCTTGGCAGTGCTATGCTGGGTAGCACCACGGATAATAGGGACTTGGGGGTTATGATTGACCACAAGATGAACATGAGCCTTCAGTGTGATGCTGCAGCTGGTAAAGCAAGCAAAACACTGGCTTGCATCCATAGATGCTTCTCAAGCAAATCCCAGGACGTCATTCTCCCGTTGTACTCAGCCTTTGTGAGGCAGCGGCTAGAGTAGTGTCCAGTTTTGGGCTCCATAATTCAAAAAGGATGTGGAGAAGCTTGAGAGAGTACAGAGGAGAGCCACGCGCATGATCAGAGGGCAGGAAAATAGACCTTATGACGAGAGGCTGAGCGCCATGGGACTCTTCAGCCTGGAAAAGCACAGGTTCAAAGGCAATCTGGTGACCACCTATAAGTTTATCAGGGGTGTTCACCAGGACCTGGGGGAACATGTGTTCACCAGAGCGCCCCAAGGGATGACAAGGTCAAACGGTCACAAACTCCTCTGCGACCGTTTCAGGCTGGACATAAGGAAGAACTTCTTTACTATCCGAGCCCCCAAGGTTTGGAATAGACTGCTGCCAGAGGTGGTTCAAGCACCCCCTGTGAACCCCTTCAAGAGACATTTGGATGTTTATCTTGCTGGGATCCTATGATCCCTGCTGACTTCCTGCCCCTGGGCAGGGGGCTGGACTCGATGATCCTCTGGGGTCCCTTCCAGCCCAAATGTCTATGAAATCTATAAAATCTATAAAACTAATTAATTAATTGAGTGATTAATTCACAGAACCTTAGAAATCTTAGAGCTAAAAGAGACCCTGGGAGATCATTTAGTTCATCCCTGTGCTCTGACGCAGGATCAAATGTAAATGGATTATCCCAGACAGATGCTTGTTTAATCCGTTCTTAAAAATCTCCAGTGATGGCTCCATACCCTCCTGCTGTTGCCCTCTTCTACACAGTTCTTATAAACTTTCTTGCTTTCCCTCTGGACTCTCTCCAGTTTGTCAGCATCCTCCTTAAAGTGTGGTGCCCAAAACTGGACTTTTCCAGTGCCTAGAATAATTACCTCCCAAGTCTTACATAAGACACTCCTATTAATATAGTCCAGAACGTGATTTGCCTTTCTGCAATGGCAACTTGTTGACTCGTATTTAGTTTGTGAACGACTGTAACCCCCAGATCCTCCCTTTTGTGTTTGTGCACAAAATGAACACTTGGTATTTATGTTTTTCACTCGCTTGGCTTATAAATAAATAAAGTCAGTCCCCCCATCTGCCAGAAAAGGAAAGGGAGAGGGATATTAGATTTTGGGCGGAGAGCTTTTATTTCAAGTTTCATCCCAAAGCAAAATTTTATGGCTGCATTATAAACCCCTGAAATTGCTGTTCATAATGGAAACATTGGCAGACCCTGAACGGCGCCGCTGTAATACAGAATGAAGCTTTAAGTTTTTCCACTTTTAGACCTGGAATAAAACTAAATTACAACACTTTCCTTACAGGCATTTAATTTTCCCTCCAGTAATTTTTGCTGGATCCGCTCAGTGTTTCCTGACTTCCTGTGTTGCCATTGGACTTTTTCCTATTGACTAGTCTTGTTCAATCAATAGAGTTACCAAAGGCGACACTCAGACAAAGCATTAGTCGGAGGAGTTGGGAGATGGAAATGTAATGCTGGCCTAGGAGAGGTTATAGCATTACTAAATATGGGAGAAATTTACAGCAAATGAGCCTGGAGCTCACTCCATTATGGCACTTGTGAAATCCATAAAATGGTGAGGGATTCCATTGCTTTGTACTCCACAATTTAAGCATTCTTTCAAACTCTACCCATGCCAACTAACAGAGAGGAGGCAGGGACACTTTCTTAAGAGGTGGCAAAGATATTAACTAAAGAGAGAACATAATCTCTGTAACCCTTTTCTTCTTTTCCCAAGTCATGAGAAACAGAACATCAATACAGTTGTTCATTTTGTGCAATAGGCTGCAAGATTCCACCCAGTAGTAATTTTGTCTTGAAATGGATGTTAAAGCAAAGGCCGCTAGAAGTCAGCAAGTGGACAGGGCTTGTTCTGGAAGCATTCCTGGAGTCATTTTTCATACTGGCACAGGATGCAGGAAGACAAAGATCAACATGTGGTTTATTTATAGCCATTCTGTAAATGACTTCATTGCAAATGATCTGTTTAGCTACTTTGCTCCTTAGGGCAAAGATGCAATACCACTCAGTCTTAACTGTTTCATAATGTTGTACATCTAAGTACTCACAGGTACTCAAGGGATTCAGGGGCATAACAAAATAGATTGTGGTCTAGTGATCCTGGCTTCAGAGTCAGGGTCACCTTGGCTGCTCATCTGAACCCTGACACTAGCTTCCTCTAGGCTTAAATTGCTTTGCTTCTCTGGGTTAGTTCCTAGCATGTAAATTCCTCTGAAGATGCAAAGCTTTTATTATTATTACAGCTACATATATCTAAGTTGTTTCCTAGTTTTCATAACAGAAGACAATGGTTTTGTCTTTTTCCTCACTGGTGAAATTTCAGACTTAGCAGATTCTCCCACCTATATCTTACTGAATAAATATTTACTCTACTCCTATCTTACTGAAGTCACCAGAGCTAATTACAGAATAAGCTGCTGATAATAGCGATTAGAGGGTGACAGACAGACACGGAGTCACCTTTATTAGAATGCCTGGTATTTCATTGGGCAGTTACTCAATAAAATAATACATTTGCTCTTGGGTGGCGGGGGGCAATCAGGCTACCTGCACTGGCCAGACTAGCAAGTTGGGGGAGCACCCACATGTCTCCCAGCATGCCAGAGACTGCCGAGGGCAGCTGAGTACAGCTGACTGGGGGCCAGCTATGACTGGCTGCCAGGCACACAGTCCCAATGCCCTGCTGTCACCATGTGCCCAGCCCTAGGCTTCCAGGAAAGCCCCAGAGTGGTTCACCATTGCACGTGTTGCCAGCTGCCACCCCCAGCCGGGCTGCTGGATGTACCATGGTGATTGGCTCTGGGCCTCTCCTGGAAACCTTGAGCTAGTCGCAGAGAAGGGTCTATGGTGACAACATGGGGTTGGGACATGTGCCCAGCAGGTAATCAGGGGTGGCCTGGGCACTTCGTAGAAGGAAGGATTGGGCCCCTTGGCTGTTGCTGGTGCCAAGCCTGAAGGGTCCTGATCTGTCCTTCTGCAAAGTGCTCTTGACCCCACTGCCTAGTGTGAGCCTCCCTCCTCCTCCCTCCCCCTCCCCCACTGCCAGTGCCTGCCTGCATCTGTGCTGGCTCTGATCTATGATAGCCTAGAGCAGCCAAGTACTTAGTGAGAACTGGTGTTTTTCTCTGTGAGCCGGGGGCTAGCAGGGAGACCACAAAGGTGCCTGAGATGCCAGCAGACACCAACCTAACATAAATCGATAGGGGATCTGGTACAGAAGTTGGATAGACCAGTCTAACCTAAACTGATTAAGTCTGATACCTCATTGATCTAGGTCTATCTTAGACTGAGTTCAGCCATTTTAAAACCAGTCTGTGTGCCTCAACCTTCTGTTCTGTTATGGCTGTAGACAACTTTCTGTTCACTTACATGAGTTTGTGTGTAGTGTCTGTACTTGGTCTTAGAGTTGCTTAAGCCTGGTCCTCTACACTATGGTGAATTTCATCCTTTATATTTGAACTTGCAATTTTTGCAGCCTCCTGAAAATGTCATCCTTCCAGTTCTATGCTTTATGAATTTCTTGGTATACAATAGAAATTGTTGGGACTAGGTATGATTTCTTCATTACCATTCTAAAATGTATTTATCTTCAAAATAACCCTGTGATATAAGGGAGATAGGAAACTGAGACACAGAAAAACAAAGTCAATGTGTAGACTGCACAGCTAACCCGTGACTGAACCCCATGGTTGAACATTGGTTTAGTCATCCAGTTATGAAAGTCTCTACTGCAAGCCTTGCCCATATTACCATGTCCACACTGTCTTTAGATTTTACTTTGTGTGAGGGAGAGGGACGTATAATGTGGTTCTTAGAGCTGAGATGCTTTAAGCGTCTTTCTTATTTAATTGTGTCAATTGCAGATTAACGTTTCTATCCTTTGTGGAAACAGCAAGAAAGACATGGGAGTATGCTGGCAGACTGTTAGCATTCAAGTAATTTTGCTTGTGTCCTCGTCTAGGTTCTAGCCCAGGTTAAAGCTGAACCTTGGCTCTTAACTCACACTCCTCTCAGTCCCATAAGCTAGGTCAGGCCTAATGCATATCCACTCTACGGTGGCTGTCATCTTCTGTATAAACAATAAAACAGGTTAAAGATTAAAGCCAAGGTAAGAATCTGGGAAAACTCTGCCTTGTAGACACATAACCCAAATGGCTTGCCTGAAATCATATACCAAAAGTCTGTGGTAGAGAAGGGAATGACAACCAGGTCTACCAAGTCCAAGATTAGTGTGAAACCACTGGACCACAATGAGCTTATTTAACTAGGATTATAGTTGATATAACATTTTTTAAAAAGATGCAAGAGACACATTGCACCTTTTAGGTTGCAGAAGAAAGAAAATGACCGACTAAGAGAAAGGGG
>NW_005842031.1:1206396-1213387 GCF_000455745.1 Alligator sinensis | reverse complement strand
AAAGCAATTTCTACTGTGTCTGGTTCATTTGCAAAGTAATCCTCTGAGAAATATAAATGGGGGGAACTCACTCACACATGTGCAAACACGCACATATGCAGGTAATGCAAAAGTTTAGCAATCTAAAATAAAATACATTTTTCTTCAAAAGCATAAGAAGGGTAACATTGTAAGTTATATTTTCATAGCAAAGCAAAGAGAACATGACTCAAGTATTTCTTCATGTGCATCTAAGGTTTCAAAGTTAGTCACATTTTCCAAATCAAAAAGAGGTATTACTTCATGTTTCCTAAGTTTTCAGTCACTCGGTGTATATAACATTGCATTTCAAAATCAAATGCTCTGAATTAAGTGTCTGTGAGATGGATCAAAAAAATTCCATGCTTCAAAATGTATTTATGCACTGGATTACAGGGGGAAAAAATGAAAGTAAAAGAGTACTTTAAACATTCTTTTTATGTTTTGGCTATTTCTCTATTTACTTCAGCTAGAGTGCAACTGTAAAAAAAAAGGAATATGTAAAATTGGCTTTTACTATTATTTATTATTTGTATTGTATGAATGCCTAGAAGCTGCAACCAAAATGTGGTTTCATTGTGTTGGCATGGGACAAGCATATATAAGAGACACCTCCTGCCCTGAAATGTTTACAGGCTAAATAGATAAGACAAAAAACAGAGAGAGAGAAGTATTATCCCTGGCTAAGGCACAGAAAGATTCCATGCTATGCCCAAGGCCACACATGAAGATTAGTTAGAACCAAAGCCAGGTCTCCCAGGGTCTCTGTGCCTTAGATTTTTTTCCCTACCTTTACAGCTTATTTGCTTCCTCCTCTTACTTCAAGGACCAAAATAAATAAATACCACTGATATCATCAATCCAGCTTCAGGAATCAGCTTGGAATTGTCTTGTACTTTGCTGGTCACCATCAAAATGCATCAGCTAAACTCTGATTATAGAATTTTGATGTCTGGCAATATTCAGACCTTGGCAGTGACACTTTAAAAGATCAGTTTCTAGCAGGGAACTATCTGCATCCAACAGAGAATGGTGAGAGCCAATAATTGATACAGAATCCCACTGTGATCTTTCTAGAAGTTTTCCTCTAGCAAAAGTGCACACTCCGCTTTTTATTTTAAAAATTTCTAGGTTCTGCATTTTAGAAAACCCATACAGAAGTGCTGGGAAGATGCAGAAATGTATTTCCTGTCCCCGGCCATATGACATGGATCAGTGTTCAGTATCCACTTACTTCTACAGTTCTTCTTGCATAAGCTTCAATCTTCTGGATGCAGAAAACTGAAAATGTTAAGACTGGAACATCCAAGATGGTTAAGCAAATTTATTTTGTCTCAAGTAGGTCTTCTCAAATTCCACATATGTCATCCTAAGGTACCCATGCATATGCCCTGTTACTTAGCTAGCAGAGAGCTGATACAACCAGCAAGTTTCATTTTTCAGTTGTTCTTCTCTTCTTGGTTTATGAAAGGTTGCACTGTGAACCACTTCAATGCCTTCCACTGTTTTCTTTTACATTTTATAGTGCTTGCATGATCTCAGTGAGGGAGCACATTTATTGTGCATGCCATTCAATTTAGATTCTGTTGCAGCACCTGATTATGGCAACTTAGAGGAAAAAACTAGAAAATAAGTCCCTGATGTAAAACTGGTAACTTGGGCCAAAACAGTAGTGTCCATTATTTCAGTGCCTTAAACACACTGGTTTATGAATTTGCTGCAAACGTATTAATGATTTATAAGGACAACTGAGCACATTCTTTCAGAAAGCTGAACTTGGTGTTCCCTTGAAGATCTCATTTCCATTTTCTTTGTTGTTTTAATATTTTAAGGAGATATGTTATAGGGTGTAATTCTAGTAGGCAGGGAAGGGGGACACAAGAGTTGTGTATGTAATTTCATTCACTCTGGCATTTACTGTATCTTTTCAGCCCCACTAGATTATCTTTGTTGGGCAGGCCATGTAGAATAGTTTATAATATGCTCATGAATAGAATAGAATAGAAAACCCCACCCAAAATCTAGCTATATGTATAGCTAGCATGACTAGTTACCTTCAAAAGTTTGCATTTTGTTTCCCACCTGCACAATTTGAGATTTCAATAAAGATAACAGAGGAAGGTGGCTTGTTGTGGAATGGACAAGAAGAAGCAGAAGTCAAATCACCCCATGGGAGAGGCTTATTCCACCACTCTGAGCTCACAATGAGTCTCTGGTTCTGAGTCCTCACAGGTTCCTGTTCTGTGCATTTTGCTTCATGCAACACAAAAAGGATAATTTAGAAGTAGTAATTATCCTCCGCTGTTGGCCAAAGATAATGTCCTGCAAACTGACTCTTGCCTTCTGCAAATCCAGGACCCCATTAGCCCACTGTGGGACAGAACTTGTTGCCCTGCTGGATGAGCACTCCCTGGCCAGAGACAAAAAGGTGATTACACCTGCACTCATCTTGCTAGATTTTAATGCAGTTCATCAACAAATACTACTTACAGGAAGTTGCAGGGATGAGTTGAAATGCTTAAAGCCTCAGGTCCTACCCCTCAGACAAAGTCTAAAAGGTTCAGTGTGGACATTTTTTCCTTCACAGTCACATCACTTATATGTTGATTTCACAAGGCCACATCTTCCACATGATTTAACATCACCATGAAATAGTTGGGGGAGTTGGAGAGACAATATGGACCAGAGGTGTAAGTAGTGGGCAGGCAGTACCTAGTAGCCCTGTGCAAAGCAGCTAGTATTCTTTTCAGATTCAGATTTGACCAATTCAGGGGACAGTGATTCAATCTGGTGATTCAAATCACTATCCCAAATAGATTTGGCCAAATCAGCCAGGCGTATCCCTTACTCACTCTCCCAGCCCGGCAATGGCTGCCCTGCCCACCTCAGCTCCCAGCACTTTGAAAAAAAAAGCCCTGCCTCACCGGGTGCTGCCGGGCTGGTGGGGGGCGATCCTCACTGCCCCACGCTGTGTAGGGGGCTCTGCACAAGACCCTCAACCCCCCTCCACTCTCCCAGGCCCCCCATGGCTGCCCTGCCCAGCCAAGGTGTGGCCCTTTAAGAAAAACAAAAACCCTGCACTCACTGTTCTTGCCCAGTGGGGAGGGGGGGGGGGGGATCCCCACTGCCCCCCCCAGGGGGGGGGGGGGGGGGGCGATCCCCACTGCCCCCACTGCTCCATGCCATGTGGGGAGCTATGCGTGAGCCCTCTGAAGCCCCAAGGCCACTGTAGGAGCAGTGAGTACTGGGATTTTTTGGATTTTTTTTTCTTAAGGAGCCGGAGCTGGGGTGGGCGAGGCAGACATGGGGGGCCTGGGGGAGTGAGGGGAGAGGTTGGGGGGCTCATGGTAGAGCCCCCCATGCAGATTGGGGCAGTGAGGTGCAGTGGGGATCACCCACCCCCTTCCCCTCACTCCCTCCAGCCCCGCCTCCCATACTTACCAGCTCCTATTCCAGCTGCAGCTCCCTGCTGCAGCCACCAGGGACTGTCCAAATCATCGAAGCTCTCCAAATCTTTTCCGAAGATTTGGAGAGCTTTGAATCAATTTGAACCTTTTATTGGTCCCCTTATTCCACTTGGATTTGGATATTCAGCCACCGAATTGGGCCAAATCTCCTCCGAATCGAATCACCACCTGAAGCTTTGCACAGCCCTAGTACCTAGGTATTTGTCTGGGTGCTTGATAAGGGTAGAAAGAGCATGCCTTAAGGAGAACAGCAAAAAACTTGTCAGGTCTCTTGGTTTCCTTTTCTCACTCATTCTGTTTGGATCTTTGATCAAGTTTCTTGATTGCTCCATTACACTGATTTCTCTGTAACTTTGGGTACTATTGTGCTCACTCCACCAAGGTGTTGTGAGTGAGGCACAGTTACTTGGTTGTCAAGACACTGGCAGTTCCTTGGATTAAATGCTTTTTCAAAGGTAACATTAATAATGCTACATCTTGGTCATGGCCACATGGCAAACATTTCAATCCTGCCATGCTTCTACCTTTTTAACTATATTTTTGTAACCTACATATAGATCACCTAATACACATTACTGCCTACAATGAGGTCATTTTTTCTGTTGAGAAAGTTAAGTAATTGCCTGAAAAGGTAAACATTTTTAATGTCCAGGAGGCAAGGCCTTAGAGTTGTTAGATACCTCCACCACTGAAATTAACCAGTGGTTCACATTAACTTGAAATCCATCTTGAATCTATCCTATGATGTCATGTGGAGCTGCCAGTGTATGTGTTTTGGAAGTGGGGCCATTTCAATACCTTTCATTCATGATGGGGGGGACCTCATTGTGGTATCACTTTCTCCCCAGGCAGCAAAAAGAAATATATAAAAGGGTGTTGCCTCTGTGATGTATGTGTACTTCTTGGATATCTGCTGACAGTGTAAGATGTGTGTGGGAGAGACTGGATCTCTCCAGGGATTGGTATAGTACCATGGTTTTCACCTCCCAGGTGCTTTTTTGGTCAAAAGATCTTTGGAATAAGGATTTTATTTCTGTAGCAGAATGTACCTGTTATTACATTTACTACTAAAGTCATGCTGACACTACACAGTAGCAGATGCCTTCTAAGAAGTACTTTGTTTCATTCAGCTTTAGCTCAGTAGTTGTGTGCTTTGAACATTGCTTCTTACATGTTAAGCAGAATCTAATCATCCTACTGTTACCTCATGCTCTTCCCCACCTGTTTTGTGTCCCTGGCTGATGTCTGCTGCCCTAATCAGGGACTGTACGTGTATGATCCTTGGGGTAGGGGTTGACTTTTCATTATCTGTGAACATCTAGCACAACAGGTGCTGTGGGAATTATTATAATTCAAGTAATTAACATTAATAATAGGAATGAAGTCATAAAAGCAGGCATAGAAGGAACTGACATTAGTCAAAGCGAAAGAGAACTGAGACGTGAACTAAGTTTATAGCAATAAAGATAAACAGAAAGGAACGGGTTTTAAATATATTGTCAGAATTTGGCAGAACTCTAGATGTAGGAAAAAGAAGTCTGTTCTGGTATAGATTTTACACATCTGCTTGATGGAGAATATTGCAGAATTACTGATAGTGCTTTAGGGGTAAAGGAAGGCATTAGAAGCAAAGATGAGGAATTTGTTTGCTTTTTTAAATCCTACTGGATGTAAGTGGGTGGTAGGAAATCCAGGATGAGATGCCACAACGATGAAGAAAGAGGCAACAGGTACAAAGGCACATATGGAAGATTCTTGGTCATGATGTGAGTTACCTAAGGACAAAAAATAAAGGAAGAAGAAGTGAGGACAAAGGAATGCTCGCCGTGTCAGATGAGCTTAGCTGTGGGACATGGATGGACCAGCCACCTAATGTTTCAAATTTTCTTGTGACAGTTCATAGGATCAACACCTGGTGCTGAATATTTCCTGATTACTATATGAAAATAAATCACTTTTCTGCTCTTATTGAAAATGTACTTAGTGTTATATTTCTGCCCTTGACTCAATCATTTTCTGAACCTCAAGCCTCAACCTCAAGAAAACTTGTGTGGACCTCTGTGCTGGCTAGGTAGCAGACATTAGCTAGTTTTCTGAAATATTTATGATACTGCAGAAACAAAATAAATTTGTCTTACCCCTGGAATAATAGTTGATAATACAGAGTTTGTTCTAACCCTGCACAGTTTAATCTTGCAATTACACCTTCTCTTTCAAATCCATTACTTAGACTTGCCATTGTGTCTTACAGTATTTCTATGACTATTTAGTGTGGCAAAGGAAAATATTTCTAACTCATTGTTTCAGGAAATAAGCATATAATAATCTCACTTCTGTTAAATTACGGTCTGCTTGTTCTGACAGTCGGTAGTAGAGTCAGCATTATTCTGAATTAAAATAGAGCAACAAAAAAAATAAGCTTATGCATTTGCTAAGGATTCCTGTTTTTAAAACAGATTTACAAGTGCAGTTACAAAATTGCACAATAGCATCCATTGTCTAGAATATCAGTTCCCATCAACCCAACGATAAATTGACCAAAAAACAATTCTAACAGGAGAGCTAGGAAAGGTCACTGCAGACCCAATGCATTTGTTATAGTTTTGTGTCGTGGGAGACTAAAAAGTACAAACGCTCAGATTTGCCAAAATCTGGCTATATGATATTTTAGGCCCCCTGGGTAAATAAACAAAGAATGACAAATAAGATTGATTTTTGCATTCAGCTGGGGTCAACTTGCATAGCATATAGGGGATCTTGCACAGTTCCACTTTTATGAGACAGCTAGATTGCTCAGTTTGTGGTAGTAGGAAAAACATTTTTTTTAAATACCATATGCATGCTAATCTACAATTAGATAAATAATGAAGACTTCAGCTACTGATTCTGCCAAGGAGCCAAGACCCAGATGGCTTCCTAGTAATATGATAGGGTACTGCTCACTTTGGTACCAATCAGTATGGAAGGCACCAGGTTATGAATCAGACTGGAATCATCATGTGTGCTACTGAGTTTTGCTTGGTGAGGGAGTTCAATTAAAGTGCATGTAATGCTTGTGGGAATTGTTAGACTGAGGGCATTGGACAATAAAGCCTCCTAGTTACACATAGACTACTTGCCAGTAAAAACAATGCAGGTTTCCCACCCCATGCATCTCTCTCGTCTAGCCACACACTATTTGTACTGCATTAACTATACTGCTATAGTTAAAAGCCAGGTTCAGACATTACACTTTTATGGTATGAGTGATCGTAAACCAGTCTATACCCATAACAGAACAGAAGTCTGGCACACATTCGGCGCATCTACATGAGACGTGTTAATGCTCATTAGCCTAAGTTAATGTGCATTACAAGTGCGCGTCTACATGTGCATGCCCTTACTGCGCATTAACTTAGGCTAATTGTGCCTAAATTTGATGCCTGAAAATTCATAGATTCATAGATGTTAGGGTCGGAAGGGACCTCAATAGATCATCGAGTCCGACCCCCTGCACAGGCAGGAAA
>NW_005842031.1:1203531-1206065 GCF_000455745.1 Alligator sinensis | reverse complement strand
GCGCCCAATAGAGGGGAAGTATCACCTCCTTGGACCTATTCGTCATGCACCTGCTGATGCACGATAAAGTGCCATTGGCTTTTCTGATGGCTTCGTCACACTGCCGACTCATGTTCATCTTGGAGTCCACTAGGACTCCAAGATCCCTTTCCACTTCTGTGCCACCCAGCAGGTCATTCCCTAGGCTGTAGGTGTGCTGGACATTTTTCCTCCCTAGGTGCAGCACTTTGCATTTCTCCTTGTTGAATTGCATTCTGTTGTTTTCTGCCCACTTGTCTAACCTGTCCAGGTCTGCTTGCAGCTGTTTCCTGCCCTCCAGCGTGTCCACTTCTCCCCATAGCTTTGTGTCATCTGCAAACTTGGATAGAGTACATTTCACTCCCTTGTCCAAGTCGCTGATAAAGACATTAAAGAGTATCGGTCCAAGGACCGAACCCTGTGGGACCCCACTGCCCACACCCTTCCAGGTCGAAGCCGACCCATCCACCACGACTCTCTGGGTGCGGCCCTCCAGCCAATTCGCCACCCACTGGACTGTGTAGTCATCCAAGTCACAGCCTCTTAACTTGTTCACCAGTATGGGGTGGGATACCGTATCGAAGGCCTTCCTGAAGTCTAAATTCAGGTATCAAATTTAGTTGCAATTAGTTTATGTGCAGTAACACACACGTAGACATGTCTCAGCACTAAATTTAGTGCTGGGTCTGGCCAGCCACTAGGAAGCCAGCCTGAGCCCAGCCCCCGGGCTCCTGGCTGACTGCCTGTCCCCACCCTGGCTGGGCTGCTCTCCGGAAGTGCCTCACTGCAGGCTATAAAAGCCATTTTGTGCCCTGGAGCACACATACCAGTAGCTTGATCAAAACTGTTCTTCTGTGCAGGAACCCAGCAGGCCCCATTTGCTTCCTGCAGAGGCCACAGACTGTCTCTGTCTGGTCTGTCCCCCTCCAGAGCTGCTGTTTGGCCACAGGTGAGTATTGCAAAAGGCTACAACTTCCTGAACCCCTTCCCCAGCCCTTAGATCCCCACCCCGGGCTGCTGGCTGGTGTCTCTGGCAGCAGGGCCAGCACCTGGTCCTTGCTACTGCTCATGCCTGTGCTTGCAGGCCCTGTGGTGAAGTGCCTCTGCTGTGCGACTCTCAGTCCCTGGCTGTGTCCTTGTGCTGGGCACTGCTGGCAGCCGTCCAGGGCCAGCCACACAGGGGCAGCTATGCAGGAGCCCAGAGAGCCAGCGCAGGACAAGAATGTTGTTGTCCTCCTTCCTGTCGACCCCGGCCCCACCTGCATGTGCACGCCCATGCCAACTGCCCTGGCTTCCAACTGGACCCAGTAGGAGGTATGCGACCTCATGGCACTCTAGGACAGCGCTGATATGTAGAGGCAGTTTGCGTGGGGTGGGCACTTGAATGCCTACATTTATGAGGCCCTGTTAGCACCAGAGCGAGGGCACTCTTGGTCAGAACAGCAGTGCCGCATAAAGGTTGAGGCCTTGCGGGGACAGGGGATGGCCATGACTAACTTCAATTATCAGTCCGGTCATGCCCAAAAATCCATGACCTTTATGTGGGAGCTGACACGCATTTTTGAGCCTTGGGAGCCAGGCCCCACCCCTGGCAGTGCCATCAGTAGGAGTGGTCTGCCTGAGCCCCTACCCTGCCCTGACACCCCCGATGACATATCACTGGAGGAGGGGCCCTCAGGCCTGCAGTGCCCCACCCCACACTCCTCCCTGGCTGCTGCATCCACTGGCAGGTCAGGGAGCCCTGTTCAGTGGCTGCCTTGCCCTTGGTGCAGCCCAGATCCTGGCACCAGGAGCAGACGGCCATGCCACTGCCTTCCACCAGCAGTGCCACCTCCCCAGGTGAGGAGGGGGCCCTGGCCAGGCACCAGCCTGCCATGCACCACAGGCTATGGACACCAGCTGCAGCCAGTCACCCTCAATGACAGGGAGGACTGCACCAAGCTGCCAGCCTCACTAGCCCCACACACGTGGTAAGTCCCACACTGGTAGAGGATGCCTCCTCCTCCCAGTCTTCACCCCTGCCCCTGGCCCTAAACCCTGTCCCTGCTCCCTGTCTGGCTTGCCCACACTCCCCTGGACCCAGGTTCCTTCCTCCCCCCCCCCACCCCAGCATGCAGACAGGCAGGACACAGTTCAAAATTTATTGAGCAACCCATGGCCCCACAGCTGGGTGGGCAAGGGCCTTTCACATGCCAAGGAAAGTGTTGATGCTGGCAGCAATGTCCTCCTTAGCAGTGGGGGGAAGGGACATGTAGCACTGCTACAGGTAACCCTCCAAGCAGCAGCAGAGGTTGCAGGGCATCAAACAGTTGGATAGGGCTGGGTGCTGCCTCTGAGCTGGGGCAACAACCGTACTGCTAGCAGCCTGCCTAGGTGGCCCTGGGGGGCACCACCACCATGGAGGGAAGGACCAGAGTCTCCTGCAGCTCAGGGGCCACTCAGCCTGCTGGCAACTCACCCCCCAGCTACAGGAGAGGTGGGGAAGGTCCCCCACGAAAAAAAAAGGCGGAGCCCCC
>NW_005842031.1:1192942-1203473 GCF_000455745.1 Alligator sinensis | reverse complement strand
AATCTTTTTTTTCCTGCAGAGCCTGCCCACCTCTCCCACAGTTGGAGGGTGAGCTGACAGCTGCAATGTATCACTGAAAACTATCCTACATCTGGTTGTAGTTTAGTTTGCAATGATGTAAACTCATCTAAAACCCTCAAAACTGGTGCATGTGAAATGTGTGATGACATTAAACCACACAAATGACATTTTCATCATGTGTACATTAGGGCTGTGTGAAGCTTTGGATGCTGATTCAATTCGGAGGATATTCAGCCCAATTCGGCGGCCGAATCTCTGAATCTGAATTGAATCAGGAGACCAGTAAAAAGGTCAAAATTGATTCAAAGCTCTCCAAATCAATTTGGAAAAGATTCAGAGAGCTTTGGAGATTCGGGCAGTCTCCACTCACTGCTGCAGGGAGCTGGATCTGGACTCCATGCTGGTAAGTAGGTGGTGAAGGAGGAGGTGTTGGAGGAGTGGGGATGGGACCATGGGGGAACCCCCAGGCAGGGGGGCAATCCCCACTGCCCTCTACTGTCCCATGCTGCATGAGGGGCTCTGTCACAAGCCCCCATCCCCCGCTTGCTCTACCAGCACCCCCCTAAAGAGCCAGGAGCTGGGGCTGGGTGAGGCAGCCATTGACAGGGATGGAAGAGTGGGCAGGGGATGGGGCCTGTATGTTTAGGAGATTATGCTGATTCGGCAGTGCCAAATCTCTGAATCGGTTTCGGCTGAATCAATTTGGGACAGTGATTTGAATCACCGAATCGAATCACTGTCCCCTGAATTGGCCAAATCTAAAGTGAATAATAGCTGCTGGGGCTGGGTGAGGCAGCCATTGACAGGGATGGAAGAGTGGGCAGGGGATGGGGCCTGTATGTTTAGGAGATTATGCTGATTCGGCAGTGCCAAATCTCTGAATCGGTTTCGGCTGAATCAATTTGGGACAGTGATTTGAATCACCGAATCGAATCACTGTCCCCTGAATTGGCCAAATCTAAAGTGAATAATAGCTGCTTTGCACAGGCCTAGTGTATATCATGACAACCATCTCATGTTTATATTGTGAAGCACTTGTACAAGTCTTGGTTGCTTGAAGAGGAATGGTAGCAAGCACTAGATAGGCACTGCAGCTCCCACCTGTGGAAACTTCAGGTCAGTAACTTCTGTCCTGTCCTCACAAGCAGATTTCTGGGGCTTCTGACTATCTCCAATGCCTAACATAAGCTAAAAACTATCCCTTTGCTCTTCATTTTTACCTGGGATGCCCTTAGATGCTCATTGAAACTGTATCATCTGCACTGGTAATCTTGAGCATATATTACTCCTTTAGCACAGCTCCCCAGAGAAACAAAATAATAAATAAATTCATTTTTGAAATAGGGTGCCATTCAATTCACAGAATGTAAGAAGGGATGACTTGAGTCTGATGAAGAGTGCCTTGAGTCTAAAAAGGTTGAGAACAGCTGCTTTAACATCTGAGCAGGTTGTTTAACCCATACAAGGCCCTTACTGACCCTTAGTTACTGGATGGCATTCTACCTCTTCATAGGGGGAGTTTTATCTTGGGTCCTTAGGCATTGAAGAGCCCTAAGGACAAACTAGTAGTACTGATGATTCTTAATGAGCAGGCCCATAATATAAAGTGTGACTGATTTATGTTTTTTGTGTGTGTTATGCAGGATAACACACCAAATGTCAACTTCCTCATAACTTCCTCAAATGAATAATGGATGTTAGATAAAAGGAATCCAAAAAATCACACTTTTGTCTTGCAAAATGTAGAGATTTTTGTTTTCCATAACATCTGACATATATATACACATGACAATGCATGATCCAAAGCGTAAGAAGTTCCCAGGGGAGAAGGAAACTGGGTGTATAAATGTATAACAGCAATTGTGTCACCAGTACACAATGCATAGTTAATTTGTGGAATTCATTGCCATAGGAGGTGCTAGAAGCAAATAGCATAGCCAGATTCCCAAAAGGAATTAGATAAATTCATGGATGATAGATATATTAATAGCTATTGAATGAAACATCTGAAGATGTTTCTTCTGACATCTCTAAACCTATAATTACAGGTCTAGCTAAATTGTTTGGGGTGGGGACTTACCAATTTTCATGGGCAGATCATGATGTAAAGTTCTAATTGTGTGGTTATTTCATGGTGGCCTTGCCCCACAGCACTGATTGGTAGAGAGGTCCCAGAGACGAGAAGGGATGAGGTGGCAGCCGTCATCTTGTTTGCTGCTCTTTGTGCTGCCCTGCCAGTTGGCACCTCTCCCTCCTGGCAGCAAGGAATGCTGGCTCCCACTGGGGAGCCAATTTTTTTTTAAGTTTATTTTTGTTGATTTTGCAGATTTCGTGGACAATCCCAATTTTCACAATTCTGTGAAATCCACAAAACCGCAAAATAAGTAGGTCCCTACCTATAATGGTGGATGCCAGGGAGGGTATTGAATAGGTGATGGATCACTCTAAATGTATCCAGTTCAATGTTCTCTCTATATATCGTCAACTTCTCCCACTGTTGGAGACAGGATACTGGGCTAGATGGACAATTGGTCTGACACAGTATGGCACTTATGTTCTTAATAAATTAGAAGAGGGGACAGGGGCAGAGGAAACCTAGAAATTTTATCCAGACTGTGAGCCTGGGGGTTTCTGCAGTATTTTGGTGGTGGGAGGCCTTCTCCAGGTCATAGGGAGAGACAATAGCCAAAGCTGCTCAGGGGGAGCAACAGCTGTATTTTCAGGTTTGGCTCTTGTGGTGTGGGCTGGGTTGGAAGTCCATGCTGGAAGCTAAGGTGCAAAACCTTGCCCAGCCCTAATCTTCATTATTGATCAATCAAACCAATTCTGACTGTGATTTACCAATTTCACCAGGTGTGGCATTTGCGTGAGGGTTTAATATTATGAGAAGTTTAGTCTTACTTTGAGTTACCAAAACCAAAGGTAAGCCTGGTAACTCACTTTCTACACAAGTTTAAATTTTGTTATTTACATACTTTATACAGCTAAGGTCACTGTATATACAGCAGATTAAGCTGCCTATCAAACTCTAAGGTCCATGCCAATCCAGGAACAAAGTACTGAACACTGCAATGTAGCTTAACTATCTCACATGACAAGAAAAGGAGGAACTAAATGGGGCCAATTCATTTTATATTGTCAACATTCTTTCTTGCACTGATAGAACAAAGACAGACAAAATTATACTTTCACATTATTAATATGCTTTAGCTTATTTATTTCCATAATACCTATAGCATGAAATATACTCTATTCACATGTATGAAAACAAAATCTTAGCCCCTGCAATCTAAACAGATCACATTCTGTTGGATGACTGAGGAGTAAACTGCAAGAAGAAATATGATGAGCAAGGAGGTTAAATGCCCTTCTTGTTATCATCAGGATCTGTGCTCATTGCAGGCATGGTTCTGGACATGGAAGATGTACATTTTAAAACTGGCCTGCAAAGGATTTTTTTTTTTTTACATTGGCTATCTTTCTTGCCTTGTTTCTTTGCAATGTAAAAACAAAGACTGCAAGGGGTTTGTTATGTTTGATTTTATTTTTAATTGCCCTGATTTTTTTAAAAGGAAAGGACCAATGCAAATTTTAAGAGTGTTTATTGCAGGATTTTAACACGATACTTAACAGGGCAAAGGGTTTTGAATCCTTAAGAAAGGCTAAGTCAGTTGAAAAATCACTTCACAAGATAAGATAGTCTCAGTTTTGATTTCCTATCTTAGAAAAGGCACACATTTCTAATATAAAACTTTATCATAGAAACATAGAAAAGTAGGGATAGAAAGGACCTCCAAAGGACATCTAATCCAACCCCCTGCTCACGGAAGGATTACCCCTATCCAAACTATCAAATATAAGTCCTTGTCTAATACAGTCTTAAAACTACACAATCAACCCTGTCACACACCTACAAGGCCAACTGCCCAAATTCACCAAAGCATCCTAATCTGCCATAGGTAAAACAGGGGGACAATAGCAACCAAGTGTTCTGCTGCTGTAAGGGCTGTTAAAATGCACTCTAGAAATACACTATATTTACTTACCTAGAACATGCACCTTCCCCCCTCTCAGTTTAGGTGCATGTCGTAAGTAGGGAATCTGATTTTCTGCCCAAAATAGAAGAATCCTCTTTGATTCTTGCTCCACAGTGCAGCAGCTGTTGCATTACTATTCAAGCAGCTAAGGGAGCCAATTGACTTAATGACCCATTGTCCTTCATCCAACAGGCATTGATGATCATCTCTGCTTTTAATGGTCGTGATGTTTCATAAATCAAGCTAACCTTTCTTAACACAATTTTGCTGTCTGCTAGGTGCTCCTGGTCCCCTTCCTTCTATTTCACAGCTGTGGAGCTTCTTCAGCTCTTTTCAAAATCATAGATCCACCCATAGAGACCAGCCTTCAGTAGCAGCTAGGAATTCTGCTTTTAGTTAAGCAGGAAAGGAAGGGTGAATGAGTTGAAGATTAGGCTAGAGTTTCACCCCCAAAGGAAGGATTTGCAGAAGGAAAGCATGAGGGTATAGAAGACCAGGACCAGGAGTAGGGGTTAAAATACCCATTTAGCAACAATCACTGTCCACAAGAAGCACCATCTATAATTCATTCATGCCTCTCAGTTCCCTTTCATGGTGGATGCATACATGGTTGATCCATCCCTTTCATTGACTAACCAGTTTTATAAAGCCTCTGTTCCCTGTTGTCAAGGAACCAGACAGAAAAATCACTGTCTTTAAAAAGCTGTTTTTATTTCTTCTAACAGCTATCAGAAGCACGTTAGCAAGCCATTTATTACTTCTCATTAGGATACATATTTAGTCTAGTGAGAGCATGTCACTTAATTCCAACACACATCAAGTAGCAAGTTATCTTCACTAAAAATGTTCTAGTTCATTTCTAATCAAATCATTCCACAGTGAACAGTACTACAATTCATTTCAAGACCAATAAACCAGCCAAAATTCGAGAAAAACTATCCATTAGCTGAATTGGGACAGGGGCAACATTTGTTCATTATTGACTATGACCTTTAAAAAGTTAGCAACATATAATTCAGGGAACCAGATTCATTGCTATAATGTGAATTCTTTACCTCACTGAGGCACTGTAAAAAGGCCAGATTCTAACTGTAGGTTGTTAGGAGAGCTGTCTGCTCATTTAAACCTCCAGGATGGCTCTTGTGCAAGTAATGTAAAGAGCTTGCCAGGGTAAGGAGAGGACCTGGCAGGGACAGAAGTCCACCGCTCTGATACTCCACTCCTGTAAGGTCTCACAGATACCCTGTGCTAACTGTGCAAGTTAAAGCAGTCCCCTAGGTGCTCTAATTGATGCTGTGGATAGCTGAAACACCACAGAATCAGTGAGCAAAAAGAAATGAGTCCAAAACAGAAACAGAGCAGAGTAGCTCTGCACCATTGGCAGCCGTGATGCATGGGACAGATCCTAGCTGCTGCTTTGTGGATCATTGCAGTATGTTCAGTAAGGATCCTGGGTTTCTCTGTTTAAAAATTGCAAATCACAAATTCCCTGATTAAACCCCCCCAAATCTCTGTTTTTCCATGATTAAAATGATGGTGCAAACACCATTATACACATAGGTATCAGTTGAGCATAATGTTTTATTGATATATTTACAATTTCAAAGCAATTTGGAAGCCTACCAGTGTCTCAATCACTATAATAATATAAATTCTAAATACCTATACATTTTGCCATTTGATTTAGGGTTTTTTATCATGCAAAATCAGAGCTCCCCCCACCCCCTTCACATACCAGGACACGGGTCCAGCTGCAGCTGTTCCCCCTGGCCACTGCTTTGTGGCGCTGAGCAGCCCCGATATGCTGGTACCCTGCCCATGCCATTGCCTCTCACCCCTGACTCACAGCCCCCAGCCCTGCTGGTGCCCCTCACACCCCACCCACAGCTCTCTGGCACTGCTGGTGCCCCTCACACCCAACTGCAGCCCCCTGTGCCCCCAGCCCTGCTGAAGGGGGCCTCCAGCTGCCAGAGCTATGGGGCCAGGGACCCAGGTCTGCAGCCCTCTGCAGCAGCGCCTGAGCCTTGGCTGCTGCCCACAGGAGGTGGTGGCTGTTGTGGTGGAGTGATGCACAGAGCCTGGCTCTACCTCCCCCAGGGGCAGCGTGGCCTACCAATGGTCTACCAGCCTGAATACCATGACCGTGCAGCTCAGCTTGGGAGATAAGGATCTCCAAGCACTGGCCCCGTGGTCGCGGTGCTGGTGCTGAGAGCTTCCTGCTGGCAGGGGCAGGGGAGTCTGTTTCCTGCTCAGCTCCGTGAGCATGGAGCTGGTGGGGGGGAGGGAGGACAGGCTGGGGAGCTTATTCCCTGCTTACTTCTGCAATCATGGGGCTGGGTGGGGAAGAAGCCCCCCAGCCTGTTCTCTCTCCAGCTCCACGCTCACAGGGAAGCGAGACAGGGAACAAGGACAGGGAACAAGCTGCTCAGCCTGTGCCCAATGTGCAGGTGGGCCCTGGGAACTTTCCTGGTCAGCGACAGATCCCAGGCCTGTACTCCAATCTAGGGATTGAGGCATGGGTCTTGGAAAGAGCTGCAGGGGAGGAGGTAGGTCCCAGCCCCCTCCCCCAATCTGCTGGTAAAGCAGCTAGCAGAGAGTTAGCTGCTAGCTACCCCACCAGTAGATCGGGGCAGGGATCTGGGACCTACCCTTCCCCTGCAGCTGTTTCCAAGTCCCCAGCCCCTGATCATGGAGCTAGGGCCAGGAGCTCCCTGCTGCTAGGGCAGGGGCACATTGTTCCCCCCCCAGCAGCAGGCAGTCCCTTGGGGCCAGGAGACAGCTGTCAGTCCCTGTGCTACCACCTGGGGAAAACCTGGACCTCCCCTAGGTGGCGGCAGGGGCCCATTGCAGGGCTACAGGAAACTTGGTGCAAATCTGCTCCCTAATCCCCTCATGTGTAAACGCCTGCCCCAAAAATGCCTATTCTGGATTAGTTTACACCAGAGTAAATGTAGGCCAGAGTAAATGCATATGTAAATGCAGGCCAGAGTAAATGCATATGTAAATGCACCCATTGAGTGCAATGATCCAGCCAGTTTTGTATCCACATTACAGTACTTTCATCTTGTCTGTATTTCCTTACCTTGTTAATGAGAATGTCATGGGAAACTATGTCAAAAGCCTTGCAAATATCTAGGTATATCACATCCACTGCTCTCCCACACCTACAAAACCTGTCATCTTATTATAGAAGGAAAACAGGTTGGTTAGGAATCATTCGTTCTTAATAAATCCATGTCAGCTTTTCCTGATCATTTTGTTCTCCTCTAGGTACTTCACAATAGATTTCTTGAAGATCTGTTCCATGATTTTTCAAGGGCTGTAATTCCCCATGGCCTCCTTCTTCCCTTCCTTAAAAATGGGCGCTACATTTGCCCTTTTCCAATCATCCAGGACCTTGCCCAACCTCCCTCTTCAAACAGGATAGCTAATGTCTCTAAAATTATCTCAGTCAATTCCTTCAGAACCCTATGGTGCATCTCATCAGCTCTGCCGATTTGAAAGCATCTAGCTTCTATAAGTACAGGCAACTCCCGCTTAACGCTGTTTCGCTTAGTGCTATTTCACTATAACGCTCACTTTACATTGATACCTGATTCCACTTAGTGCTCAGCGAGTTTCATTATGCTGCTCATGGTTGCCATCTTGGTTTGTCAAAAACCTTTGGGTTTCACTTAACACTATTTCCACCTAATGCTTGGTTTTTCAGAAACCAATTAAGAGCACTAAGCGGGGATTGCCTGTAATATCTACCCTGTTCTGCCATTATTCTAGACTGTTACCTCCTTCCCTGTCTTGCTGCCAACTGCACTTGTCATCTGGTAGCTGCTTCTATTTGTGAAGACTGAAGTAAAAAAGGTGACAAATATGTCAGCTTTCTCTGTGTCAACCATAACTCTGTGTCATTCCATAAAGGACCTACAGTGTCTTTGGTATTCATCTTACTCTTGACATACCCATTGAATCTCTTTTTATTGCCTTTTATGTCCTTTCCCAGTTGCATCTCAAATCATGCTTTGGCCTTCCTAGTTTTCTCTCTGCATGCCCATGTGATACTCTTATATTCTTCCCTAGTAATTGTCACAACCCAAAGGGTGTGATTTTTGTTTTTGTGTGCGCTTTGGCACCACTGAATTATTTTCCCGCCAATTTGTAGCTTTCTTTGCAGGGTGCATTTCTTGTTGCAGCTAAGAAATGCTCGGTGCAAAGAGTTCCCGCCATTTGTATTCAAATTCGAGCCCCATTATTGGCTTGCGTTAAATTATTCGCACGTGGCGGCTAGTGATTGGCTTGCTAGCCGTATAAAAGGCTTGGGTGGTTTCCGCCCAAGTTGGAGAACTCCGAGGAGAACCCCCGTAAGGGAGGACTCCACGAACACCAGGAGGAGGAGACTTCACGCTGTGTGAAGATCTCTAAGCGCTGCGGAGCCTATTGGACCCAGTGCATTTCAAGCAGGCAACAGGGGTCTGATCAGCCTCTAGCCTCTCCCCGTCACCGATCGCAATCCTCGACGTATCCCTCTCCCTGCGCGCAAAAGGATCCACGGAGCCTCGACAACTCCGTGGGAGTGATCCAAATATTGTCTGAGTCCTCAAACGAGGATTTAATCGGAGCTGTGCCTGGGAAACTGTCCAGCCTACACTGCAACCATCTTCGGTGTAAGGAAACAATCTTGAATCAACCATTACGCGTCCGTGCCTAATTCCAGCGTGTCGCCTGTTCTCTCCGACCCAGCGTGCCCGGGCTGTTGGCCACAGCCTGCGCAGCGCGAAAAAGGGCCCGGCCCGCTCCCGGCCCGCATAGTAATATGACTAAATTTCCACTTTTTCTATGATTCGTTTTTTAACTTCAAGTCATTGAAGACATTGCTGTTTCACTTCCCATTCTTCCACTGCATAGGGATAACTTGCTCCTGTACCCTTAATACAGTCTGCTTAAAGTACAACCAACTCTTTTGGACTCCTTTCCCCCTCAGACTTACCCCACAGGAGATCCTGAGACTAGTTTTCTAAGTTTGTTAAAGTCTGCTTTTCTGAAGCCCAGTGTATTTTTTCTGTTTCTCTCCTTCCTTCCTCCCCTTGTGATATTGAATGTTTATTATTCTTCAGTCACTAGGTGTATCTACATAAGTCATTTACTATGGAGTTGACTAGCTCAGCAGTAAATGTCTTGTGTCTACACCTGCAGTGCTATTAGGCAGGAGTGAACTAATTAACTCTACAGCAGGATAACACTTGTAAATACAAGTACTATTCTGCCATGGAGTGTTTTACTTCACAGAAATGCATGTGTAGATGCTAATGGGGCTGGCTGGAGTATGTGGGTGCTTTAGTGTAGGGGCTGCCTGCTGACTAGCTCTGCATTGGAGCGCCCTTGTGCCCCAGCCAGCCCCTCCACAGTACATTGAGCCAGGTTGAAGCATCCCTGGGGTGGCAAGCTGACCCACCCTCCCCCGAGGCAAAGCTGCTCCAACCCTGCTCAGTGTGCTGTGGTTCCTGGGCACACATTCAAACGATGGCTCTGGAAGCAATACATTCCAGCACAATACTGTATGCGTCGGAGTTTATTGTTTCGCATTAATTGCACATGTACACACGCCCACTGGCACACTTCAGCCTTCACATTCTCAATCAATTCCTCCCTGTTTGTGAGCAGTAAGTTGAGAAGAGCTTCCCCCCTAGTTGGCCTCTCTATCTGTAACAAAAAATTATCCCCAACACACTTCAAGAATTTGCTGGATTGCTTGTGCACTGCTGTTTCCCTCCCAGCAGATGTCCGGATAATTAAAATCCCCCTTGAGAACCAGAGTCTGTGATTTAGAAACTTCTTTAGTGGTTTAAATAAGGCCTCATCTACCTATTCCTCCTGTTTTAGTGGCCTGTAGCAGGTGCCCACCATGACACCACCTTGCTTCTTTCCCTTTTACCCAGAGGCTTTCAGCAGACCTAACTTCCACTTTGTACTGCGTGTCAGAACACATGGACATCGCCTTTATATATAGGGTAATGCCTCATCCTTTTTCCCCTGTCTACCCTTCCTGAACAAATAATACTTATCTATGACCATATTCCCGTCCTTGAAGACATTGCTATGTTGCACTTCCCATTCTTTCATTGCATTAGGATAACTTGCTCCTGTACCCTTAATTTCAGGAGATGTGGTGAACTTTCCCACCACATCTCCATATTCCAAATTATATTATAATTCCTCAAGTGTGCTAGGAACACCAATTCTTCCTGTTTATTCCCCATGCTTCTCACATTAGTATATAAACATTTCAAGTATATAAGTGATTGTCCTATCTTCTTCCTAAGAACACAACTAAAATTTATGCTATTGCTTCCTCTTACTAGGTTTTTATCCAGGCACCCCGGCTTTTTACTTATCTCTGGGCTTTTCTCTCCATCCCTTGATGAGCCTAGTTTAAAGCCCTCCTTACACAGATAGGTGAAAATTTTCTATCTCCTATTATT
>NW_005842031.1:1165152-1192911 GCF_000455745.1 Alligator sinensis | reverse complement strand
TCCTGCATTCATGCAGGGGGTTGCAGCAGAGGACCATTTGAGATCCCTTCCAACCCTATGAATCTATGATTCAATCTTACTGTTTTAATGGGAGGTAGATTAAATTTACCACCTGTGAGCAGGCATCAGTTGATCTGGTGTGACTATTTCATTTGTCTCCTTCTATCCCACAGTAAGTAACTTTGTAATTTACTCTTCAATGAAACAGATGGTAATTAGTGTGGTTTATTTTCTACTTACTATAGTCTAGAACAGATGAACAAAACAGTTGTAATGAATTCAGCTTAACTAACTTCCCCGAGTTCAAAGTACTATAACTGTTTTGTCTGTCCACACCTATGGTTAAGTGTGAAGCCCATTACTTGGAAGTTACAGAATAAGAGAAACAACTGAGTTACTCAACTACAGGATGCCTATGAACCATGAAGAAGGAAGATAAAAATGTATCAGGCACAGGTATTTACAGTATTGTTACAGGAACTTAGGAAACCTCACCCAGGATACTGTGTACAGTTCTGATCACATCTATTCAAAGAAGATGTACTCAGACTGGAACAGGTCCCAAAGATGGGCTATTAGCATGATCAGAGAAAAGCAGGTTTGTTGAATGAGAGAGGATGAGAAGAGCTTGGCTGGATTACCCTAGAAAAACAATGGCTGAAAGATATATGATTACTCTGGAAATACACTGGGGAATAAACACCAGGGAAGGAAAAGAGCCATATAAACTAAAGGAAAATGTTGGCAGAAGAACAAGTGGGTTTAAACAGCTAATGAATATATTTTAGCTGGAAAACAAGACTAGGTTTCTAACCATCAGAGGACTTGGGTTTTAACATAGCTGTCCAACTGCAAGAGACAGTAGGGGGAAAAATGTTTGACTAGTTTTGAAATGGAGCTTGATCATTTTATGAAAGGGATTATATGATTTGGGTTTCCTATGAAGGCAGGGAACTGAACTCAATGACCAAGGTGGTCCTTTCTAATCTTTTGTTCCTAAGTTATACAGAGAGAAAAATCACAACAGTGGCATAATAGGAGGTAGAGATGAACCAAAGTGCAGCCTTCTCTAATGACTTCTCTGTGTATTTGTGTGCAGTTTCACTGTGATTTGATTTTTTTTAAGAGAGTGAATTTCAATATCTGTATTATAAAATATTTAAACAGGAGAGGATCATATGGGGAGAAGAGCAGCAAAAATGTGTGTAATATTTTCTGCCTTCCTTTTTCTCCTTTCTCTTCTTTCCTTTTCCTCTTAAAAACCCTTTAGCTATGATACAGTGCCTGGAAGCTGTCTTTTTTGAGGGTTCTTTCATCACTGTAGTGCTGCCAGTTCCTACTGAAGATAAAACTAAAGGTAAATAGGTCATGCTGCAAATGAATCTATTAACCAGCCCTTTATCTTAGGGTCTGGGTTTAGATCTGGAATTTGTCTTATGTTAAAATAAATATATAGTCAGTGTCATTCAAGTTCAGAGTGGTGGGGTTGTAATAAGATATAAAGGCTTTCAATCCAAATTTTGACTGTTGCAATCCAGGTTGGGTGGTTAGTGATCAGAATTCATTACCTTCGGATGTCTATATCAAAGGAATCAAGTGGTCCCACTCCAGTTCTCACTGTGCAGGTGTTAATTGTCAACCCAGCTCATGTGTTAATTGGTGCCTTTTGTAGTAATTTTGGCAGAGGCCAAGTACAGGTATAGACTGTGGAGATGTGATTCTTTCATGGGAGAGGGGTATCTCTGCCTGTGGTGTACCTATTCTGTGAATAAAATCCAATCAAATGAAAAGATGTCCTCTTCACTGTTGCTCTGCTAAAAGGTCCTACTATCAGGGCCCACATTTCAGCTTTTCAAGAGTGGTAGCAATGTGTTCTCTCCTTAGCAGTTTTACATAGCACATGTCTGGAATTCATCATGAAACAATATGCAACTCTCTACCATAATCATGCTTTTTATTACCAACTACTACACAATATTTCTTCCTCTTACTATGAAGCCCATCAGTCAGTGCTCACATTGTTCCTGGTATAACATATAAAGGAGATACCACCCCCTGCTAGAGTGAGCAATTGTAATTGCTAATTATGTTTTCTCTGTACTACTTCCTTAAATCAGAACACAGGTTTCCCCCTTTTTCCCCTTTCCCTGAAGAGTGACCTCACCAATAGGCTACAGAATCAGGCTTCTTTTTGCGTGCTCTCCCTCTGCCCCCATAAATCTTGCACTTTGGCTGTTCTCTTGGGAAATAGGAAGGGGGGATTTGGATCACAGTAAGGCTGGCCAGAATTTTTCCATCAAAAATGTTTCCATCTGAAAATTCCACAGAAAGTTTTTGTCTACCCTGCCCCCCCACCCCCCCATGGAGTATTTTCCATTGTGGGGTAAGGGGGTGGGGACATCCAGTCTGCTCCACTTTTAAAGACTTCCAAAAGCCTTGATTTTTTCATAATATTTGAATTTATACAAGTGCAGATTTTAAAGCACCTTGTGGGATTTTTAAAATAAATGGTAATGCCTAACTTGTTCAGGCACGTTTGAATTCCTTCCTGCCCCCCAAAGCACCTATCTGCATCTTTAAGCATCTAAATACCTTTGAAAAGCTGGCCTCCTATTACTACAGCTAGAAGCATCAGTGTATAAATCAGAAAATAAATCTGGTTCTCATCAGCAACACTAAATTTTTCTTGAAAAAAATATTAATTTTCCACATGACCAGAAAACCATGAAGCTTGCCACCCTCTCTGCTTCCTTTTCAGAGCACTGCCTTTGGCAGACAACACTATTTCTGCTGCAGACAAGTCCTTCATGCTGCAAACACACATGCTGTTGCAGTTGTCACAAAGTCTGGTTAGAAAACACTATCACTTTTTCATGCCTCTGTGACAGCCTTGGCATGAGCTGAATTCTCAAATCCTCCTGTTGATGGACCTTTCTTAAATATTCCATTTTAAAGAGAAAGATCCACTTAAGTATTACATATTGTAAAACATCCAGCTGCTGGAGCAGCTCTCAAAATGTATAGGCTGAAAGTGATCGTGTTGAAAAAGCATTATTAATTTTCTCCTTAAAAAAAGAAAAGAGAAGAAAAAGTAGGGCAAGAGTTTGTTGACAACAGTTGCCCTTTCATTTTCTTTGGCTTCCCCTTTTGTCTCTGTTGCCGAGGCATTTCTTAAGGGCCACGGCCAAGCAGATTCTCCTTATTGGTCTGAATAAGATTTAAAAGAATGAATGATAAAAGTGCATTCCTGATACAAAAACCTAGATCTTGCGCATTCTGCCTTCAAGACAGTTACAAAAAGCAGCATAGAATTGCCAAGGATTTAGTCCTTAAAAAAAGGATGTGAATGAACTCCTCAAACTGATTGAGAGTTGGAATTTATTGTCCCTAAAAAAATCCAATTCTGAATCTTTTCTTGCTGCAGGATATTTTTAAAGTAACTAGCGAGTTCAACTTCAAAAGAGTGCAACCAGTCATCCAAAGAAATAATGTTTGCCCACTGAGGTCTCTCTCTCTCTTGTCAGTTTCTGTTAACATGTACAAGTGAGTTTAGTCATTTCCTGAGCGTCTGTCTGGTTTATAAGGCAAACTGTATGTCTAGATTCATAGGTCCAATTTCCTTAGATCATGGAACTTTTTTTGTCAAAGAATGTAGTATAGATATATTTAATTAAATTATAAGCTCTTTAAGATGGGTACTACCTTGTACAATGCATTTGTACACAGAGGACTCAAATGTCAGGGCTAGGGACAGAAATTACGTGTAAACCAGTATAAGTGATCAGAAATTGGTTCAAATCTGTAACACAGCAGAAGTTCAGTGCACATAAACCACTTTCAAAATGGCTGAAACCAGTATAAGGTAAACCTGGATGGATGTAGTATTAGACTTAACTAATTTAGGTTAAATCTGTTTATTGAACTTCTGTCCCAGATCCCTTCCAGATTCAAGCCATCTACTCCAGCAGACCAGGGAGGTGTACTCTAGTGCCCCCCGCCCCTTCTCCCACTTCTGGCCTGGCCACTGCAGGCATGTGGCTGCATTTCTGGAATCAAAAGTGAATGTCTGTTCACTTGCTTATCAGTTCAATCTACACAGTTTAGACTAACCTGTGGAGATTGAGTTGATTCAGCCTTGGGCTTTTTGACTGTCTGGACTTAGCCTATAAGGGATCCTTAGAAGTGATCAACCATAACACAAACCATAACACAAACAAGTGTAGGTAATACTCAGAGCTTGTGTATAAAGGCTTTCATCAGAACCATGCTAAGTGTTCCACTAATGTTAATTTGCTGGGCCTCACAGCACCCTTGTGAAGCAGGTATTCTTATCCCTACTTATTTTACAGATGAGGAAAATATGAGACAGATGTTTTGCCCCATCTAGGGAAATACTACTAACTTAACTTCCAGTGTTGCTATCCCTGGAGAGAAATTTCTGCAAATGCTCCCAAGCAAAGAGAAGGACTGAGAGGCTGAATGACTTGTCCAAGTTAATACCAATAAAATAAGTATGAATGGAACCTAGAAATCTCAGTTTTGCTTCATATATCTGTATATATAGCCAGTAGATATACCTCTTCCCTAGCTTACACCTGGAAGGTCAAATGATGATGCTGGGCTTTCAAAAAATGATGCTAAAAACTGAGTAGTTTAATTCAAACAATAATTTAACATCTTGATATGTTAACTTGCAAAGTATCTGGATCCAAATAAGGATCCAATTTTCTTGGGAAGCGAAAGAATACTCCTGGCCCACTGTTCTACCATAATTTATTAACCAATACTACTCATTTCTCCAAGTCACAATAATAAAACTGAAATAGCTGGGTCCAGGTTAATAAAGAACTGGCTTTTGAACAGAATATTGTGAATGGGCTAAAGAAATGGTGAATGAATTCTAATTGTTGTGCTATTTCCATGTGGAAAAATCTGCCTATTACTATATTCATTGATAATTTTTTGCTTAACTAAGCATGCAGAACTTTGAATCTGTGCCAATCAAAACACCTTTCTGTCCCCTCAGGCCTGCCTTTCTTCAGCTGCAGTGTTTATCATCATGAATGTTACCCATGAAGGCTGGGCAGGAGTGAAGAAAAATGAAAACAGTAAGAACGAATCACCAAAGAAAAACTGAGTGTGCTTGTCTGAAATATTTTCCCCATGGAAATTTTCAGTGACAATACCCTTTTCTCCCCATAGACATTTTTGGGTTTTTTCAGAAAGAGCTCAAACCCCCAGATTTTTAGCTGAAAATAGGAATTCAGGTGCTTCATTCTAGTTATATGCTGTGCCTCATGTCCCAGTTTTCCTCTAAGGGCTAAAAGATGCCACTGCATCACATCTCTCATAACACCATGGCTAGGGGCTTTGTATTGCACAGCATCCCCTCAACAAGAGGAGAGAGCATGTTGTAGACACTTCTAGTGAAAAGGTATGTTTAGATGAAAACCTGATTTTCTGTTAAAAAACAGTTGCAGTGAAAACTTGTCAGCCAGCACTAGCAACTGAGAAGGTCAAGCAACAGGTTTGGTTTGGGTTTTTTTTTTTTTGGGGGGGGGGGATGCAGAGGTGTGGCAGGGCATTTTTTGAAATCAAAAAGCAAGTGTGTTGTAGTTTGTTTCTTTGGAATACATGTAGATAGGAATGTAAACAGTTATAAATAAAGAAAGGCATGGGAAAGGCATCCAACTTTTGCTGAAGCCATGTGGGCAGGCTTCTTGAATATTTTCATAGAATCATAGAAGTAGGGTCGGAAGGGACCTTGTAGATCTTCAAGTCCAACCCCCTGCCTGGGCAGTAGGAAAACTGGGCTCAAATGACCCCAGGGGGTCGGACCTGATGATCTGTTTAGGTCCCTTCCGACCCTAAGCACTATGAAACTATGAAACTATGACATTGAGTAATGGAGATGGAAAGGAACCAAGGTCAGGAGAATTTTGAAGTCAGAGAATATTTGGTATTGGTTCCAGAAATGGACTGGAAGCCAGCAAAAAATTGCAAGTATTGAGTTACATGTACCTGCCTCCTTTGAACAGATGAAAAAATGAGCCACCCAGTTTTGGATAGAGCATTGTGGCAGACAGGTTGCAAGCCAAGAAATTACATAAAAGCCCTGCATTTGCAAGAAGACTTACTGGATGATCTAATCTCTCTCTTTTTCTTTCTAACACCTCTAATTCCATGACAGTACTCAATGCTGCCAGGGATACAAGCTTCCAGCTGTGACAAGCTTAACTCCTAGAGGTATGGCCAGGAGAAAATCCTTTTTTTGGCTTACCCAGCAGATCTAGCATCATTAGATCTTTCGAATTTTCTTCCTCCCTGGTTCTATAATAGCTTGAGTTTGTTAACCTTCATGGTGCACTGAAGAGGCCTACCTTTCTTCCCTTGTACTTCAGGAAATGTGTGTTGGGTACAGCCAGGTATTTCATGAGGATTCATAAATTATAAGATTAGATGAGAATTTATGGGGGGAAGGCAATGATGTCTTACTACACGTATGTTGTTACTGGGTTTTTTAATTTGATCAGAGAGAATTTAAGAACATTTAAAATTATATTTTAAACCCTTATTAAGGGCTGCCAGATCCTTGGCTATTTTGGATACGGACTCCCCCTTATTGGTTGAGGAAATCCTAGATCCTAACCCATGCACCTGAGACAACTCTTATACCCATTAGCTCCAATCCCTTTAGGGGAGGCAGGTTGTAATGCCAGGAATGGATAGAGCCCTAAAAGTCACAGCACTACTCGTGTCTTAGCTGGGAAAAGCCTCAGGCTGCATCAGCTATGACAATAACTGGGTCTTTAGTGGGCCAGAAGGTCTAGAAAACTTTAAAAGTGTTACTCTGGGTCAAGTGAAAATTTGGTTTTAATAAAAAAGATAATTTCTAAATGAAAAGTTCATTTGGAGTGGAAAATCTAAATGTTTCCTTCAGAAAATGTTAAAAAGAAGTGTTTCAGCTTTGTCAAATTCTGTTTTTACTTTGAACATGATCAATTTGGTAAAACCAGGATGAAATTTTTTAATGTTTTATTGTTGGATAATCTTCATTTTTGGCCATAACATTTTTTTCCCCAAAGTATTTTGCACAATTGTAATGGTAACCTACATGGGGAAACTAACCTAAGCAGTAATACAAAATCCCAAGTTCAGCACTCTCTGGCTCAGTAGATTCAGTAAATCCGCCCCAACCTCACCATTCCCTTTTAGGATAAGAAGCAGCTCTTGCAGCTGTCACCAATATAGTCATTGAGGGATGAATTCTGATTCTTTTATTACCTCAGTTATCCATCTCCATCAGTGCTGGGTTGGTCTCGCTGAGTTCAGCTGTTTTTTGGATCAAACTCCTCTGATGTGGCTCCTGACTCAGTCCAACCACTCACTCCACATGTAAATGAAATTCTTTGCTGTGACAGCATCTTCTGCATCCCCTCATCAGGGCAGCTGACTGACCTAGCATCACAAAGGTTACCCACTCTGAACTAACAACAATGAAGGTCAAGTCAGTGGCATCCAAGCCTTTGTGTTTGGATAACAGACCAACAGATTTTTACTGAGGAAGAAGAATGTCACTTCCAATTTCTTGTGGTCATCCTGAACCTACAATATGAGAGCAATGCCATCAGGAATGCTGGATGGTGCTTATTCCTTGCACTCGCAGTCCTACATAATAGGGGTGTGAGAAGCAGGCCCTATTCGATTCAGATTCGGCCTGAATCAGGGACAGTGATTAGATTCGTTGATTCGGATCACTGTCCCTGATTTGATTCAGCCAAATCCAAATCTGAAGATTCAGTGCTGATTCGGAGAATCAGTGATTCGGACATACACACAGTTTAAATATTTTTTCTACATACCTTGAGGTAGCAGGCATGGCTCATGATCACTGAGATGCTGGGGCACGTGGGGTATCCCACAGGAGTGCGGGGGGGCCCTTCATGTGCTCAGCACCGAACCTGGAAGTGAACCCCTGCACCGCCCCCCAGACCCAGAAGGCACCAGTTGCTGAGCCAGGAGGGTTGGGGGGGCCCCCCCAGTGTGCTTCCCAGGAGACCCGGAAGTGCACAGAAAGTGCTTCTGGTCCACTTCCGGGCCTGCTGCCGAGCATGTTGGAGAGCCCCCATGCTTCTGTGGGACACTCCATGTGCCCCTGCTTCACAGCATTCATGAGCTGCCTGGGGGTTTGTAGAAAAAACATTTAAAGCTGTGTCTATATCTGAATCTTTCCAAATCTATTTGGAGGGTTCCGAGTTGATTCAGAGAGATTAAAGGGTCCTCTGATTTGATTCAGATTCAGAGACTTGGCCACCTTATCAGGCTGAATCTCTGCCAAATAGAATCAGCCCTACTTCACACAGCCCTACTACATAATCATCATTTTGGGGGCAAACTTGTGTCACCACAAATCTGCATGCTCTTTTAGCATAACTTATAAGAACCCAGATAAAATATATAAAATAAGGATCAAAAGGGTTACTACAGAGGTCTGTCATGTTAAAATGCAACATACAGACATGCAGTAAATTAATCCACAGGATAGGGGAATCCATTTATAATCTACATCTACGCCAATGACTAGCAATCACAATGGTGAGCAGGTTGACATGGAGGCATGTGTAAGAGTTGTTGAAGGTAATGACCCATATGTTTAAGATACTGACAGATGTTGGATACCATAGAATGCATTGGCTTGGGTTTTTTTCCCTCCTCTAATACATAGCATACTCTCGCTGCATGGTCTATAGAAGGAACTTTCCATAACTCAGATAAATAATGCAGTGTCAATTTAAGAGTACAGGGAATAAACTAGTCATTATGCATAACAAATAGACTTCAGTGAAAGGTAACCTCCAGCCAGCTGCTTTGAAGTTTGCAGCAATCGGGTTTTTTATGCAACCTAGCTTCAAGTCTTTCTTTCTTCCCATGTTTTTGTTTTGTTTTGTTTAATTGTTTAAAGGATTCAAACAGCCTTAGGATGTAAAACTGTGCATAGTTCATCCATTAGTTAATATTTGCTGTGAAATCATGCTATAACAAATTACTTTCTGGCACTAATTCAAGTTTGTCTAAGAACTTTGTTACCACACATTGTTCAGAACTGTAAAACTGTTGTTTTTCCTCCAGAGTAGCTACAACTATCAGATATCTGATTCTACATTTCCCTTGACCATCCTCTGAAAAATATTGTAAGATCAGTGTGTTGTTAAAATGCACTCACTAAAAATGCCCACTAACGACCTGGAAAAGTAAAATTGCCCTCTGAATAGCTGAGGAGAACCAACAGAAACAGAAATTCCTTCTTACAAAGCTGGGCACCCTAAAAGAAAAATGCTTTTGAGTCCAAACTGTTGTTTACTTTGGAGCCTGTTTCCCTTTCTGACCTAGGAATGAGCTCACAATTGGAAGCAAATCTGTCTTCTGTTTCCACTCCTAAAGAATTACCTACTCTCTGAAAGCTCATAGGATTATCAATGGCCTTGCACCAAAATGTGATTTGAAGTTTTTTTGGAAAAAAAATATAGCACGCACACACGCACAAATACACAAACGCCTGTGTATATGTGGTTTGTGAGAGAGAAAGAGAGAGAGAGACACACACACACACAGAGACACAGACTGACAGATCTAATTTAAAAAACCTGTTGAAACATTACAATAAAAGTGATTAAATTCCTAGCAAATAGAAAGCTTCCTATATTCACAAATGTTCGGCTTTGTGTTTGAATGTGAAAATACCTAACCTAGCATGACTATTCAGGAAGTGAGTAAAACCATACTGTTGTGTAATGTGTGCATATAGTCTACATGCTCTTTGGCAGTATCTCAAACTGCAGTATAATTAGTAAACAAACTTTATTCAAGCTTTGAGTGTGGGTGTTTTAATATGGTTTTCTATAAGTGAATCTCTTGAACTGGTATTTGTGACTGTTGGTTGCAGGTACAGTGTTGTGGCATGAAGCCAACCATAGGCTTTTGTGCTTCTCCTCTCTGTTCTTCTGAGGACCAGTGCTACTGAATGAGAGTCAAACCTTGCTCATCTCATTCTTGCCAAATTCCCACTGAAGTCCACAGGATCTTGGAATAGTAACATAAGCAGGATTGGGTCCTGGTCAGACCAGCATTAGGTAAAGGCACATTGATAATCATCCAGAGTGTTGATTTTAAGGGGCTCTATACCCTGCAGAGATCCTTCATCAAGTTTGCCCTTGTTGGTACAACCTTCCTTTCTTCCCTTTCCCAGCACAGAAACAATTAGGGCCAAGAGCCATTGCACAAGTGCATCTCCAGCTCTGCTATTCTAGCTCCCGCTCCAGAAAGCTTGTGGTGTATAAGTGTTGAGGGTGGCTTAAATGTCCAGTGCCAGCTGCTCTTTTGAGAGGCATAGAAGGATATTAGTTTTGAAACAAGCTGTGCTTGATGGGGGCATGGCTAAATTTTTCTTTTCCCACAACCAGCTTTTAAAACAAATCTTAAAAGGAAGTCAGAGATCCCAGTGATGGATTCGGTAGAAGAGCGTGAATAGAAAGACATAAGAAAAGAGGTTCTAGATACTGTTTTTAGTAAAAGTGATGCCTTGCTCCAAAATCACTTACCTCTGAAATCCCTGTGAAATTACTTGATAACTGATTGCTAAAGTTTGCTTTGGTTCCTCCTCTCACACACCTCTGCTGCTCCCTTCCCTGTCTTTATGAGTCCGTCTTTCAGGTATTTCAGAAGGAAGGATTATAAAAAAAACAAAACCTACCATAAAACACCAATCTACAGATGCAAGAGAGACTTCTCTTAAGTCATTCCTTCTCTTTTTTCACTGATGTATTCTCTCAAGAGTGATAATAATCTTTTTTGAAATGCAGGTCTAAGACGGAAGGAATTTTTATCTGGAAGAGTAATATAAATTAGCTTTGACTGCCAGTTTCCACTGATTATTACTTTCCAGGCGGAATTCCTACAAATTCTTGAGGCATGACCTCTGATGAAAAAATAAACCCCTTTAAAACTTGTTGAGAAATTCCAGATAACTTTCACAAGAGATTTAATTTTAGAGCATTAACACAATCTTGGTTGGAAAGATAAAACTACAATGCAGTTATTTGGTAGGAGTCATTACTAAACAGTGAAGTCATTTGAGCTTATTTTACTGTGCTTATCATTTTTTTTCCTCTTTTTTTTTCCAGAACTAATTTTATTATGCATTACCCAATGCACTCTGGATTCACCCTCATAAAAGGATAAAATATCTCAGCAGATAGCCAAGCTTTGACAGTCAGCTTTAGAGTAAACCTGTGAACTGTAGTTATCTGTACTAAAAAGTTAAAGCAGGGGGTATCATCTCCACGGTGTCAGTTAGCATGCATGAGATTATAAAACTTAGTTTTGTTAGGCTTAGGCTAAGGTAAAAGCTGACATAGATAAAAGGGAACTGTTTTCAATGCCAGTGCCAAGCACTTACTAATGGTAAATGCATCCTTGAATCAGATTTCACCGCTCCTAAGCAAATAGTTTCTTTTTTAAAAAAGCAAACCAGGAAACCAGTTTTACTCCATTTATCTATTTCCTCTGCAGACACTTGACAAAGTGGAAAACAAATTCTGGAAAATGTTAGTTTATATTGTAATCATTTTGATGTCACTTATAAATATTTAGGCCTCAAGTCCATGATCCTCTGGATATGACGCTTCCATTGGCCTTGGTGAGAATTACACACAGCTACCCCAATTCTGTAAGTAGTTCATGCAGGTGGATCCTGCAAGAGACCTACTGATGTCAATGGAGCTTTATGCAGGCACAGGAGTCAGCAGAATATCAACAAGCCTTCAGTTGCCATTAAGATGCATCACAAAACCTTCTCTCAGTTCTGTCCCAGTTAAGCTGTTATTTGGACTGGAAAGTCAAAGGCAACCAGAGGTGATATGATTACAGTGTTTTAGACACTGGCATGCCTTAATCACGGTAGGGTCAGCAGTATCCTTGATGTTGATTATTGTGGCCCCCATCATGTCACAAGTGTGTGCAGGTGGGTTCTGATGCATGTGAAGAAGCCAGTGGAATCGGCCTGTGTTTCTTTCAGGATTAGAGTGTTAATGGAGGCGGAAAGTTATGTAAGTAAATCTTTCCTTAAATGTTTCTTTTACATATTCATCTAAAATAAAGTCTACTGTTTCCTCCTAATAGCTGCATGCAATACTATGCTACAGTGGTGCTAAACTACCGGCTCCCATGAGCCAAAGTAATGGTATGGGGCTGATTAGTGGGTGATCCTGGCCCAATCCCACATGCCCAAAACTGTCAGCTTGATCCTGCATACCAGATCTGGATGCATGCTAGCCTGATCTCATACATGGTTCTATCCTGCGTGCCAGATCTGATTGCAGACCAGCCTGACCCCATGTGCAGGCTAAACCCACATGCTAGATCCAACTGTAGAGTAAGCAGATCCATTTCAGACTGGTGATCATATCACTCAGCCTGCAGAGCTTCCCACTGATTGGAAGAATTGGTGGCAGATTAGCAGCAATTAATGTTGCCACCACTCCCCTGCTGCAACATTTCTTAGCCTGCTGGATGCCTGTGGGACAGATGACATAGCTCTATGGGCTGGACCTGGCCCATGGAGCACCACTGTTGTACTAGGTTCATTTCTTCAGCTTCAGGAAAGGATATATTCTACCATGCTGCAATGTGATCCAGAGATTTGGGAAGCTGAGATATGTGACTGCAACAGTTTGCCATCACTGAATATACAGCACCTGGGATCAGCATGCAGAGAGAAACACAGAAGGAACCTCTGCCAAACTTATACTCAGATTCTATAGCTTGTGTATGGTGTGGAAAAATCGAGCTGACTGAAATTTTTCACATTAAAACTTTCTGGCCTTCTCAATAGAGATTAAAAACAAAAACAAAAACCCTGTTTTTTTCTGAAAAACAGTCCAAAAAAAGTCATTTGTTTCCATTTTCTTTTGTTTGTCTTTTTTTTTTTAACCTTTACCCTTCCCCTAGCACACAACCCTTTGTTCCAATGATAAAAAAAAAAAGGAAAGGAGGAAGGGAGTCAGGCAAACCAAAACTTTCTAAACCAGAAATTATTCTAGGTCTAAGTATTTTCTCTATATATTCTCCTTTCCTTTCATCAACATTGTGTGTAAGAGAAGCTACTGCTATGGTTACTGCCTGCCCCGTTCCATCGGTCTGAGCTGCAGATCAACTAGCTCTAACTGGACAAGAGAAAAGAAACTGAGTCCCGATCAGCAAACTACTGCTTGAAAACTGGCTATGAATGCTATCCCCATTCAACCCAGGCCTTGCATTTTAGGAAAATCCTGCAACATCTGTAGGTACAGCCACAGAAAACATTTGTGTTTCTATAGGCATATAACAAGGGACCATTTTCCAAGCTCTAAAGCAGTGGTCACCAGCCAGTGGATTTCAATTATCAGGTAGATCTTTGAGCCTCTTGCGGTAGATCTCAGAGCCCTTGGAGTCGATCCGAGGCTGGGGTGAGGGGCTGAATGCCTACGTGCAGGCACGCGCGCACCCCAACCCACCAGGTCAGTCCATGGGGGAGGGAAGGAGTGGGGACTAGACCCCTGCAGTGAGGGACAGTGCCACAGAGGCAGGAGCAGGGGTAAGTTGAGTGGGGCCCTGGCCAGTGGGACTTACCTGCTGGGGGGGTGCACCCCCAAATATTTTTTTCTCCCTCTGCCTCGATCTTCCCTCCCCACTTTCCTCCCCACAGACTTACCTGCTCGGTTGGGGGATGGAGAGGTGGTGGCGGTGCACGGTAGATCTTGGGTTGCTTTTAAATGCCAAAGGTGATCTCCTACTTAAAAAGATTGGAGACCACTGCTCTAAAGGTTTGCAAAACATCAGGATTTCCTATGCTATATTAGAGTCCCCACATACGCAGAGCCAGAATAGTTGGCTTCTACACCACCTTGCCTCTTTGCCCCAGTCTAACCAGTGGGGCCTGGCACAGGCTTTCTGTAAGGGGATGAATTTCAAGCTGCCCGTGTAGCTGAAGTGTGCTAGTGATGTTGCATTAAGTACAAGACATCTGTCTACAGTGCTGTCAATCAAGAATATTTCACAAGAACTAAGTTCCTTGGAAAAATAGGAAATTTTATTTGACAGAGCCTAAGTTTCAAAAGGAGTCATTTTAGATCTGAAAGGTTCTCTGTTGTTTTATGGGTAGCTCCATACGGTACCTGTTGGAGCAGGTCCATTCCTGAACTCAAACAAAGTCATTAACCTGAATTGGACTGGAATTAGTTCCTCGGAGAAATGTAGGTTTTTGTTTTTAATAAAACATGTGGGCCAAATTAGAAGGTAAATAAATGAATGACTTTCAAGAATCGCAGATAACACTTGCTGAGCAATGGGTCAGGCCAGATTTAATCTAAAAATCTTTCTGCTGCATGTAAATGATTATGTCATAGCATTTGTCTTTAATTACTAAACTCTTTCCAAAGGCTTGACTCATGGCATGTTTCTCGGTTAACCACAAAAACTTGTACTACAAGATTTGTCATATAGATTCTTTTTTTTTTCTCCTACAGCATTGTTAAACTCTGGCTCCTGAAAAAGGAATGTAGTGATCTCTCATACGTAGACAGTGACACTTGGTTTTCACAGTAGTTTCCTCTCTCTTTTTTTTAACAAAAGTTTCCAGATAAAGATTAAAGGTACCATTCACTTTTGATTCATGAAGAATTTTGTAGTGTGCTGAACATAAAGCTGCAACAACTTAAATGGTTCCTCAAATATCATAGACTCTTAGAAAAGTAGGACTGGAAGGGTCCTCAGCAGGTCATTTAGTGCAGTTCCCTGTTCAAGGCAGAATCATCCTTATCTAAACCATCCTATCATCTAGCATTCTATCATACAAGTCTTTGTCTAACCTTTTCCTACATGCTTAATTGAAGATCATATTTATGCTATCTATAAAACAAAAATGCAAGGAATCTACAAAAGTGAGGCTTGCTCTGCCCAATCTAAAGCATTGGTCCAAATACTCAGATCTCCAAGAAAAGTCAATGCCAGATAATTTTAATACAGTGCAAACTATCATAATATTACTAATTGTGTGATAGAACATCATAGTCTGGGAAATAATTCTCTGTGAAACCATCTTAAAATTGAGAGAAAGATTACTAGCTCTTAAAAGAATGAGGAGTTAGAGTTGCCAAGGCATTTTGATATTTTGGTAAAGAAAAACGAGAAAATTCTGCACAGAAAAATGTCATGGAAATTTTGACCTGTATTTCACTGGGCTTTCGAAGGACATTACAGGCGTGTCTACACAAAATGCTATGTCGCTTTAGTGACACACTATGGTGGCATAGCTCATTGCTACAGCAATGTAGCATCAGAGGGCACAAACTGTGATACCAATACTGTGTTGACTTAATGATGAGCTACCTCATTATAGTGTGTCACTACAGCAACGTAGCTGCTAAAAATAACTGTGCACTGCTGGGACAGCGTCGTAACAGCTGTTACTGCTCCATCATTTAGTACTTCCTAAAGCAAGTACTAAATGATGGCACAGTAACAACTGCACCATGGGGGGCATGTGTAGATGTGCCCCACATGTCTCAAGAGGTGAGTCTGAGATTTGCAACAAGACATTTGGTGGAAAATGAGGAAAACAAGCCTCATCACAAGACTACCAACAGCTCACTTGCTGTTTCAGGCACAAGCTACAGTGCTTGGTGGGTGCATCTGCACATGCTATTAAAGTTATGTGATAAACTCTGGTATGATTTGCACTGGAGTCAGCTGCTCCCAGGCACAGCATCTGCACACGTGCCCGGGATCGCAAAAGTTGGAGCCAGGGCAGAGCAGGCCTGGACAGGTAGTAGGCTCAAGGTGGGGTCTCCGGGTGTCAGCATCAGGCTTCAGGCTTGCTTGTTTCCCAGTGAAGAAAGCGGTTTCCCCACTTAAAACACACTCCCCAATTTAGTCTAGGGGCTCATTTGGGGGGAAAGATGTGTTGCATGTGTGAAAAGTTTTATTTGCTCAGATCTAATGCTCCTAGAGAAAGGCAATGTTACAGGGTGGCTTGTTCCCTTCAGAGGTTATGGGAGTTGCTCATGCAGCTGTTATCTGACTCCAGGAAATACTAGACCAGGGGTGAGCAATGGTTTCGGACAGTGTGCCGAAAACACCCACAAACTCGGCTTGTAAGATGTTGGCGTGCCGGGGTGGATGGTGGGGAATCAGCAAGGGGCCTGATCCTTGTTGTGGCAGTGCAGCCCCAGCTCCCTTCCTGCCTTCCACCTCAAAGCGCGCGTGCCAAACAAAATGCCTTCATGTGCCACACTCTGGCACCTGTGCTGAGGGTTGCCTACCCCTGTACTAGACACTGTTGCTTTAGAGACAGGAAGGAGAACTATGCTTAATGATTCTCCCTAGCTCAGACATGGAGGGTCTGAGCAGAGAGTAGGAATTATACAGCAGGACTGGAAAGTTGAGAACAATCTCACAAATTGAGGACCCTGAACCAAGGTTGTTGAGCCAGCTGTGAAGGCTGAGTAGTTGTCCTTTTTAAGCCCAGATTTTAGAGACAGATGCAACCTTAAATACTCCAGGCTTTGTCTAAGGCAGGGGTGCTCAACCTTTAGGCACAGTGGGCCTGAGGAGTGGTGCAGAGCCTGTCCACAGACCAGATTTCATCCCATGCATCACAAATGGGTCTCTGTACCACCTCCCTGGGGCTCTGCACTGTCCATACCCCCTCCTTTGCCTCCACACTGCCCTTGCTGCCTAATTCCACTCTGTGCTGCCTCCTTCAGCTCCATTCTGCCTGTACCACTTCCCTCAGCTCCTCACTGGTTCCCTGGGGCTTCATGCGATCAGATCTGTGTCCCATGGTGCCTCTGCTCAGCCTGGCATTGTAGGAACAGGGCCCCACACAGCCTTCAGCCAGCCCCTATGTGCTCAAATCGGCCCCAGGCCATGTCTGCACACTGATCCAGCACACTAACTCACCAGTGGGGCTCCCCACAGCTCCATAAATTATGCAGTAGGGGAGTGGCAATTGCTGCCACTGCTCCCTTGCTGCCAAATTTTCAGACCCCTGGGGACTCCTAGGGATCAAATAGCATAGCTCCACGGGGGTTGAGTATCCCCAGTGTAAGTTAGTGGAAGATTGTGGAGGGAACTGGCAGGTGGCTTGTCTGCTGGGCCATGCTATGTCATGAGGGACCTTATTTCAGGATGGCACCTTGCTGTAAATAGGAAAGCTAGTAGAAGAACCTAGGAGTAGACGCAGAAGAAGGCTTGGCAGCTGGCTAAATGAGAGATGATCTTGTCTAGAGCTGAATAAGCCAGCAGTTAGCTGTCATGTTTGCTCTCTGTTTTCTCTGTTGTTGGACCTTTTCTTTTTTTTTCACTCTGCATCCAAGTTTGTAAGCATCCCACTGTATCTTTAGCTGTAGTTTTTCACTGTTGGAAAATATACTGTAGGTACTAATTCCTCATATATAGGACATGGCCTATGTTAAATGACCAGCAAATCTACTATTAGTCTATCTAATGATCATCTTTGAGCTCTCTGTCCCTTTTCTGTTACCAAGTCATTTTCCTTCTCTAGGGTTAGGCCTACTTTCTCTCACTTCCTTTTCTTTATATCAGGCAATTCATCTTTGCTAATAGGCCTTCTCCTTGTCCTTCCCCCATAGGATTCTTTGCACCTTTCTTCTGTCAAAGTTCAGCATTCTGTTAAAGGTCTTCTCTTATTCTCTTTCTTCTATCACCTTTCCCGCAATGATCGATGCCTTCACATTTATGGCACTAGCTTTATTGTCAACAGTAATACCTCACATTGTTCAGTTTTTGTGTCACTAAGGTAAGACGTATTTGATCTGCTTTCCTTTCTTTCCCCAACCAATCACCAAAGAACAGGAATGTCAATTACAAACATCTCATCTCTTCTCTAGAGCTCTTCAAAATGGTCTGGCTAGCATCTCCTCCTACATAAAATATAGGGTGGGCATTAGGGAGCTGGTTAGCTCAATGATTTTGAGTATGGCACCAGCTCCATCAGAGCTCTGTCATGCCAATATCCTAACTTCACTATGGCAGTGGCCCCTGCTTCCTCTACACGTCTTGTGTGGAAGGTGTAGAGGCCTAAGAGGCAGACCTGGATCAGGTAAATTGCTTTCATCAGATTTCCTGTGAACAAGGGAAACTCACTGTTACAAATCTGTATTGGATTAGAGTGCCTTTATGACTCATGAGTGGTACAAAAAAAATCATAATGGGAGAATCTGGCCAATTGTGTTCAACTAGATTCAATCTTTACCTCAGGCATTGCATAATCTCAATCCCAACTCCTTGTTTTGTAACTTCATATTTTAATCTCCGCTTCCTCCTCCGACCTCTATCAAGCATTAGATTGTCATTTGCACAGCAAAGAGATAGATTATGGGGTTCTGTATGTATGCAGAAATACTGACCTTCTGGGCATGAAATATCACAGAATTATATTGGTTTGATATTTTTCACTGATCTGAGTGAAAAGGAGAAGTTCTATGAGGAAAATTAAAATTTCCATTCACAAAAGGTTGCTATATGCTCATGAAACTCTTTAAAGTCCTGACTGCTGTTTTGGCAGAACTAGTAAGGCACAGAATTAATTTCATGTTTCAGTGACATTACTTTTTGGAATCCTGTATTGACATAACCTACATGGTAGGGGTGAGTCTCTGTAGACAATCTATCTGAAATCACTACCCCAACAGAAAATATCTCATGTCTAAGCAAGGATATGAATAAGAGAATCATGTTGTGCTAATGAAAGATAATAACAACTTTCATGTGATCCGTTAAACTGTTTATAGTTCCTGTGCAAAGGACAATGAAGTGTAATTCCTTTCATTAACAATTGACTGCAAACACAGGGGGACTGGATTCCAGGGCCCAGGAGGAGGTCACTTCTAGTTCTATAGTCCTATGTCCCTAAATGAAATATTGATTCATGTGTTTGTGTTGTTGATAAAATACTTTTCAAAGGAGAGTCATAGTTTCTTTTGCAAAGCTAACTATTTCTAATTTTGTTTCATAGAAATGCTTGTTTTGCTGTCTCGCTCATGTACACATTCTGGCCATCCTTTCTTAAATGGAATTCCTCAATGGAGTCAATAGAAAGTCATGGTTAAAAATGGATAAGATAAGATAATAGTGGCATATGAGGTATCACATCTCTTTCCTATGATAGGTATAGGCAAATATTATTCCTTCTTTTTTTTCATATCAGGATACTCAATACAAAGTCTGAGAAAGCATCACTCCTGTTCAATTAGGCACACTGGGGGAGCCTACAAAGTATCTTACTCTGTTAAGGGAATACAGGGCATGTCTACATGTGCACATTTACAGTGGAGTAATTTAGGTTACTGCGCAGTAACTGAAAATTACTGGGCAGTATGGACATGCATCTACACGTGGTGATTTATGCCAACTGGGGCATACCTGCATCATACAGGTATCAAATTTACACCCAATTACTTACTGCACAATAATACACGTGTAGACACATTACTGCACAGTAACACTGTGTGTGTGGACTGACTTGGGACTAACTTTAGTCCCAGGTCCATCCACACACAGTGTTACTGCACTTTAACGGCTGCACATGTAGATGCCAGCCTAAAAACTACTTACTGCAGAGTAATGTACTGTGCAGTAAGTTACTGCACAGTAAATTTACAGGTACCCACAGAGAGGAGAACATGGGGTGAGTACATTCTCTAAGGCAAAATTTGGGATATAGGGTATTATACAAAGTGGGGAATTCTTCCCAAGAAGAAAGGGAGCATTTCAGAAAGTTCTTTCTGGCATGACTACTCAGAATCAGAGGCAAGTGTTTGAGAGAAAGATATGACTGCAAAGGTACTTTCTACCTTATCAAACTCCTTGACCAAGCTGTAATTATTTGGCAACCAGACTAGCCTCACATTGGTACTAAATGTAAAGAAGCACCCTACAGGCAGCACACCTCTTCCTAGAAGGCTGCTAAGCAGGCAGAACAGGTGGGAGGCATGGCTACAGAGTTTACCTATGAATAGAGCAAAGACATCTGTGTGTGGCCATCCAGTAATGGATGTCAGGGAGAAAAATCATCCATGTCTGAAGGTGAAGCAACCTGGATAAGAATTCAGACTTTTGGCACAATGGTCACTTAGCCCATCTTAAAAACAGGTAATTACCTTCTTGTAGAAAAATAACCTGGCATTCACCCATCAGGTACACACTTCATGTTCTAGAATTTATGAAGGTGGACTGTAATTTGCAAACTCTTATTTGCTTGTTCACTATGTTTGTAAGAACTGAACACCTGACTCTGATCCAAACACATTTTGCCCTCTATCAATGGCCTAATGGCCTCTAGGGCCACATCCAGACAAGTATGGCCATGTGGCATGTGGCTCCACAGACATTTGCTTAAAAACCAAGCAAATACAACAGTATAAACAGCTTCTTAACCATTATTAGCCCTATACTAATGAACCATTATACCTCACACAACACGTTAAGTATATTTTAAAATGAAAAATTAAAAACAATGTTGGAGAAAAGGAAAACTACAAGAGAAGGGACTTTGCAAATTGCATAACCATGGAAACATACTCTTACCATGATTACTATCCACTGAACATTCTGGTAGGCCGAGCTGAACTAGGATAGGAGGAACTTGTCTGCCATGTTACCAGGCTTTCAAATTGGAGATTCCTGAGGTCAGTTTTAAACATGAATCTCTTACAGTATATAGTGCTTAATTTTTGGAGAATTCTATTTGAGACGTTTGATTGTTGAAATGTGGTTCAGTGACTCAATTTGCAATATATTTAAACATTCCATTCACCAGTACATAACTGCAAAAAAGTGGCATTTGCATTAGAGTCCTAGGGCTACGTCCACATGAGTGTGGATGTTCATTTTCCCAGGGACAAAAAGCAAAAGCACATCTTGTGCCACATGACCTTGGGCATGTGGCAGGTTACCCTGGGTGGGGTAGGAGAGGCTGGGACCAGCACTGGGCTGGCCTCAGCAGCCTTGCCTGGGGCTGCAGCAGTGGCAATTTTGCCGCTCAGAGCCTGTCTGACAGCTGGAGTGTGGCTCTGGCAGCCAGGCTCCAGTTTTGTGTGGCACGCACTGCCCCTGCATGTGCTGCTCCATTTTTGGGGGTTTTGGGGGGGTTTGTGGGGGGGTTGCACAGGGTTTTTTGACCCAGGGATCTCCCAGGGTCAAACCCCCCTCCCCCATGCTGCTACCTTGCAGTGCAGAGTGCAGTGTGTGGTGCCAGCTTATACTGCATGACCCTTCTTGCCTGTACATTACTAATGGACCTAGTTTAACAATCTTTGTTTTACTGACTGCTTATATTAAGACCCATGGGGGGATGCTATATCTTAGTGATGAATAAACTTCATATTATTTGAAGTTTTGCAAAGCTTAAAACCAGGATAGCTAACCCAGGTGCATCCTATTTTTGCTACATCTCCAACTATCCAGCTTTCTGCATTTTGGATCTAGCCAGGAAAGTAGCATTTTGTTTCTGAAAAGGTGATATTTTCATCCAGATAAACTGAAATATTTTATTTCAGGGTAAGCAGAATCAAAATCTTTCAGGTTGAAAAACTAAATCCAAACGTGGCATCTGAGATCACTTTAAAATTAATTAGCGTCTGCCTGAGTTGCTGTGGTGCCTCATGGTTGAAAGCAGGCCCCCTGGTTGGGATATGATGCAGTATGATGAGGCAGAAGTACATTGGAGAAGTCCCTGGTCATGGTGTAATTTATTGATATAATCCAGTTGGAAACTTGGTCCAGGTGAAGCAACAAAACTGCAACTCCCATAAAACACTGCAGCAGCATTTCCAAAGCAAAAGCTGTGAGGTTTTGTGTGATCAGAAAATTGAAACTTTTGACAAAAAGCAGGGTTTTTTTATGAGTAATTTCCTCTTGTCCAAGAACCAATTGCATCTTTTTGCTAGCTACCTAGTAACCTGGCCATGTACTTTAGCCAGATCTATAACTAGTCAGCAGAACCCACTCCATGTGGCCCAAATAATCTGGCAGCCATCAAAGTGGTCCACCAGTTCTGCTGTTGCACAGTGGCACTGGAAAGATTCAAATGATTTTTATGCTCCAAAAGTACAATGTTCATATGTGACTAAAGCAATACATGGAATGATCAGTTAATCTCAGTTTAATACATATACTCTTGCATATTCTCTACATCTTTGCATTATGTAATGTGTAAAACATTTATTTTTGCCAGTGTAAAGTCATCTATTAAATCTATTCATTGCAAAGTAGGATTTGGACCATAGCACTTGAAACCAAATCAGTAATTCCACAGAGAAGTTCAAACCTGAACATTTAAGGCAAACCTTTTGAACCCAGCCTTTTCCAAAGCAATTCACAGAAAAGGGCATAACACACGTACAAGCACATTCCACATTTTTGTCATTTACAAAAGGCCTTTTTGCCTGCACACGTATTGCAAACCCTTCACTACACCCCTGAGGGCTATAGTCAATCCTTGAAGGGGTCTCAAAGCATGTGAAGGAGAGCTGTTCTTTGCTCAAAAAAAGCAAACAAAGAATATTCCACTTTCTTTTTCTGGTGAGTTGCTGAAGTTGCAGAAATGAAAGCTGGCTGGAAGAAGCTAGCACTCTGGTTAGTTACTTGGATTTTAACGCCACCATTCTTTTTGCAAAAAACACAGGTATTTTGTTTCCAGTTGCATGGGAACCCCTGCCTTGGATAATGATACAAGCTGGTGTGTCTTTTAATAATACTAATAGCAAAAGGGATGTTTTCTGCAATTGAAAGTGCTGTCTCCTCCCTCTGTATTGACCTTCTGTAGCTCAGTGGAGGAGTTCATGAGTGGTGGTTTTAGCATTCTTTCTTTTTCCTGGTGCTCAATCGCCTGCTTTCTTAGGGCATGGCCACACTGTCTCTGAGCTGCACCACAGAGCACTATCCTGAAGCACACTGAACCCCCTACTTTGCATGCTGCACCCACCAACTCCTGATAAATGAGGTAAGGTGTAGCATGAACTGAACTAATGTAGCTGATGTTAACATAAAGTGTAATAATAGTGAAATGTAACCATGTTAGTCTTCTCCTATAAGCAACTTGAAAACTCCATTTTGTATATTTCTGCTTGACATAAGTGAATGAACTTTGCATAGCCTTTATGTATGAGTGTATGTAAAAGGGTGAATGGTGAGAGAATGGCATAAAGATGAAAGAAAAAGATTCAACTGTTTATGTAAGCAACAACGCGGTTGTCCATGGGGGGACCCTGGGTGCCCCCCAGACCCAGGAGCCATCAGTTGCTGAGTCGGGGGGGGGAGGGTATGTGCTCCCCAGCAGATCCAGAAGTGGCCAAGAAGTGTTTCTGGTCCACTTCCGGGTCTGCTGCTGAGCATGCTGGTGACCCCCCTGCGCTCCTGTGGGGTATGTAGAAAAAAAACACTCCACCCAGCTAGCCCAGAGACCGAGAAGGGGTTGTGGCTCCCGGCTCCAGGCTCTGAGGGCTGAGTCAAGCCCCCACTTCAGAGTCCCCCTTCCTTCTGCAGGCTGGCAACCCCTGGCTGGGCATCTGATTCCCTCTCCCGCCCACAACTGGCAGCACCCAACTGGGGGTCTAGTGCTAGGCCAGAGGACCAGAGTTTTTTCCTCCCCACCACCTCCTCAGCCACCAGGAGGAATGATAGTGCTCCAGCTAGGGACCAGAGGGGCAGGGCAGACTCTGCTCACTGGAGAAGACAGTACAGCCCAGGGCTGCAAAGCATAATGGGATGCTGGGGGACTATGAGTTAACTTGAACAAGGAAGGGGTCTCGGACAAAAGTTCCATAAACCAGTTTGACCTAAATCAGTGCAGTCTACATCAAACCAGGTTTATTTTAAAATCAGTTTCAGCCATTTTGAAAGTGGTTTATGTGCGCTGAACTTCTCTTCTGTTACAGGTTTAAACTAGTTTCTGATCACTTAAACCAGTTTATGTGTAACTTCTGTTCCTAGCCAAAAAGGCTAAATCCTAGTTCACCTTTACAAGCCTAAATGAGTCTTAGCTACAATTTTTGGTACTGACACTTACATACAGTTCAGATTACTTATAGCTACATTTGCCATTGCTGTCCTACTGAGTATGCTGGGTGGAATGGAATCACCCAAGCATATGCCTAATACTGGATCAGTCTTGAAACTTTAGTCACAGAAAAGCCAAAAGCTAGTGGATATTTGATGGCAGAGGAGGCCAACAATACTTTTCCTGTCCAATGATTCTTGCCTAGTGAGTGGGAGATTCAAGTTATAGATCCTCCTCACCCTGAATGTTCCCCTAACCAAGAAGTAAGCATTTGTTACTTACTAGCACAGTTATCAAGACACAGGTTGGGTATTGCCCAGGCCACCCTCCAGCCTTCCTTTTGTTTTGGCCAAAAGGGGAAATAAGTGGGGCCAGGAGGAGGATAGTGAGAGAGCTCATGAGCTTATTGAACGAGCTTTACTTCAAGTGCCCCCACCACCATTTTGAAGCACAAGGTCACTGATACACAAGACACTGTGGTGCTCCAATTAGAATGTCCTCCCATTCCCATGGAGCATGTGTAAAAGTGCCCTTAGTGTCGACCCAGAGTCCATTGAAGAGTTTCTACTGATTTCAATGGATGGTACCTTTGCAGCTTGGAATACAAAGAACATCATTCTTCTTTTGGGGGTTTTCTGGAGCTTTACCCAGACCCAGATGTTCTTTGTTCTCACTTCTCAGCAACCTTAGGATTGTATGTAGGAATGACAGGGAGCCTGCTGAAATGGAAGAAGCTGATAGTGGCTGTGGATCCCACCATTTCCTGTAACTGGCAAAGATTAAAAAGGGGATGACTGCTGCGTGCACCCAGAGGGTCCCATTTTTAATTTCACAGGAGAAAAAACCCATGATGTGTACAGGAAGTCCATTCCAGTGTACCTCCTCATGCTAGCTGGCAATCTAATGTCCTCACTTCTTGTGTCTTGCTTAGTGCCTCCAATTCTCTTTTTCCTTATTCGCACACTATTGTGTCTTGCTCTTTCCTTGCCTCTTCCTTTCTGTTTCATTTTTTCTTCTCACTTTCCCTTTTCCTAATCCACTCACTCCATTCTGTTCCCCTCTTCCCCATCTCTCTTCCATTTTGCTATTTTGCCCCCCTTTATCACCCTGTTTTGTTAAAAAGATTTGTTCTTTCCTGTAATCTCATATAACACCCCTCCCCCCACTTTTTTTTGTAATCTGCTCTCTTGCTGGCTGATTTCTCTTTCTCCACCTTGTAAAACAATCCTCCTTGCTACAGGCTGAACTTGTTACCTTTCTACACTTCAAAGGTATTAGTAAGAATCACTCTAGATTTTGTCAATCAACTTTCATGAAAATGGCTGTGATTGTTCTATCAGTTTAGATGCTGATGGGTGCAAAGGTTTTTCCTTTTATTAAAGATGACATCAACACCCACAACATCAATTCTTGCCAGCTTTTGTTTTCCCTTTTGTACAAAATAAAGAACACAATAATTTTGCCAGTAGATTTTGTGATCAGCAAAGTATTTCCACAGCCTAGTTTATTTTTCTAAACAAAAGAGGTGGGGCTAGCATGATTCAAGGAATCCATTACACTCTCTCCTCTCATCCCTCCTGCAGTCTGAAACAAAGTCAATTAAATAGTCTCAGCTTTGCCCCAAGGGTCCACATCACTGAGAGAGACAGGTCACTTTGGTACACAGAACATATTTTCCCTGAATATTTATTTAATATAGAACTGAGGGCTTCCCACTGATACTCAATAAAAAAACTGCAAGGCCCACAAGTTTCCTCCTGGGATGCAAATTAAGTAAAATCATAAATTATATCTTTTGGCAGGGATAAACACTGTGTTTTCCCACAGAAAAGGGAAAAAAATCCTCTTACTGGGACATGTGCTGATCTCAAGAGAAGCCTTCTGTGTTCTGGAGTAAGGGTGTGTGATGCATCAGTTACCACTGCAGTCAAGTGTAATACCAAGGAATAGGTCAAAGTGCAAGTTAAAGGACCTGTAATAAAAGCCATACTGTGCATCTAGGGCTGAGTAGCTGTGATAGCTGAGCAAAGGCAGCCTGAAGGGGCCTGGAGCAATTGCCATTCCAGGAAAGACTAAATGGACTAGTGCTCTTCAGTTTGGAAAGGAGAAGACTGAGGAGGGATATAATAGAGATTTATACAATCACAAGGGATATGGACCAAGTGAACAGGGAACTATTGTTCATCACATCCCAGAATACTAGAACTAAGGGGCACCTGTTGAAATTAGTAGGTGACCAGTTTAAAACTAACAAGAAAAAGTAATTTTTGTGCAACATAGATTCATAGATTCATCGATTGTAGAGTCGGACGGGACCACAATGGATCATCGTGTCCAACCCCCTGCCCCTGGCAGGAAAGAGGACCGAGGTCAGATGACCCCAGCCAGGTGACTATCTAGCCTCCTCTTGAAGACCTCCAAGCTAGGTGATAGCATCACCTCTCTTGGAAGCCCCTTCCAGATCCTGGCCACCCTTACTGTGAAAAATTTCTTCCTAATATCTAACCTAAATCTACTCTCAGTTAGTTTACACCTGTTATTCCTAGTCACTCCCAGGGGCGCCCTAGTAAACAGCTCATCCCCTATTCCCCATTGACCTCCCCTAACAAATTTATAGGCGGCCACAAGATCTCCCCTCAGCCGTCTCTTGTGAAGGCTGAAGAGATTCAGCTCTCTCAACCTCCCCCCATAGGGTCTATCATGTAGTTAACTTGCAGAATTCAATGTCATTGGAGGTAGTGGAGGCAAATTGCGTAGCCAGGTTCTGGAAGGTCTGGGTAAATTCATGGATGATATATCTGTTAGTGGCTATTGGCATCTCAAACCCAATACATAGTGGATACCAGGTAGGGTATTGAATAGGGGATAGGTTGCGCTAGAGATATCCAGTTCAGTGCTCTCCCTCTATTGACTCCACTTCTGCCACTGTTGGAGGCAGCATACTGGGCTAGATGGACCATTGGTCTGACCCAAGATGGCACTTCTTATCTTTTTATGAAGCTGCACAGTTGCAACATAAGCTGAACATCAGGAAGGTAGAAAGCTGCTGAGGATAACACAATTGCCAATGCTTACCACACCTCCTTTGAAGAGCAGCACTGTGTATATCCCACACTGACAGTTCCTGTTCCATGCACAGAATGCTGTTGGCTGTACTAGCTGTCCGCACTGCCCCCTTTTTGTTCACAGACAGCTCAAGGAAAGCATTTGGTGTAAGTCCTGCCTCACTGTGTGTTGCCAGCTGCAGGCATCTTTATGGCCTATACCAGGATGGGCAATTATTTCGGATGGAGGGTCACTTAAAGAGTTTTGGTGAGCTGTTGAGGGCTGCAAAGGTAGACCTGCCCCTTGACAGGTGCCCCGCCTCAGATCGCCAGCTTGGAACCAGAAGTCCTGCCCCTAACCACTGACCTTTGCCACTGGAACTCCCTCCCCTTGTCCCCCAGAAGTACTCCTTTTTGGATGGGTGTTTGCCATCTTAGAACCAGAAAAAAACAATTAATATATTATTAATCAAATGTGTACTATAACATTTTCATTTTATTTCAAAAATATTTTTCCTGATTTATGTTTCTTTGTGTAGTGATTGCATAATAGCTCAAAATACAGTCTTACTCTTGTATATTGGGTGGGGGGATTTGGGG
>NW_005842031.1:1142506-1165128 GCF_000455745.1 Alligator sinensis | reverse complement strand
TGTGTGTGAGGAGGTGTGGGTATGTGTGTGGGTATAGTGAGATGTGAGGTGTGTGTGGGTACAGTGGGGTGTGGGGGGGCCCCACATGCCTCCCCTATGGCAAACATCTCTCACCACTGGTGACAGCAGAAGCAGGCAACAGGCCCTTGGGGTGATCATGGCCCACAGCAGGCAGAGCCCCCCAGCAGTGTGCAGCTCCAACTGAGTCCTGGTAGCTTCAGGTGGCAGCAGGAAGCAGGACTAGGCTGGCTTGACTCCATCACATAGGGCTCCCTGCGGCTCAAATGCAGCTCCCAGGACTCATCTGAGAGCGGCACATGATAGAGCCAGCAGCCTAACCCCACTCCGTGCCACCACATGCAGCTGCCAGTTCTCTGCTGGGAGAGGCACAGAGAACCATGTGATGGAACCCAGCCTGCTCAGCTCCAATCCCTGCTGTCCAGGCCAAGTCCCGGGAGCTGCACATGGAGGCAGGGAAAAGGTCCAGGCCACTGGCTCCACTGTTCTTGGCTCCCAGCCAAGTACTGGGAGCTGCATGTGAGCTGCAGGGGGCCCCATTTGATGGAGCCAGGCTGACCCCACATTACCACCAACCTGGGCCCCAAACTCCCACCAATCTGGGCTCTGCATTTCTACCATCTGCCCTGGCCCCATGCTCCCACCAGCCCTATCACTGGCACAGGTGCCATGCTTCTGCTCCCGCCAGCAGGAGCTGTCCTTCATGCTCCATGCTCCCACTGGCCCTGGCACCAGCCTCATGCTCCTACCCAGCTGCAGCTCCCACCCACTTGTCACTGCTTTCCTACCTGCTGCCCAAAGTGCTGCAGCACAGACAGGATGAGGAGCTGCTGGAGGCCAGGGGAGCCAGCAGTGGCAGCAGCAGTCTTGCCCAGAAGCTGTGTGTGTAGGCTGGGACCAGGGCCAGGGACCTCCCACCACGGGTGGGGGGCAATGGTAGGAGCACAGTGTGCTACCCCAGAGGGAATGGGTAGGGTTGGTCCCATGCAGACCACAGCAAGGGTGCCCAATGGCTGGGTGAGGTACAATTCATTGGTAGCACCTGCCTTTGGGCTGGATGAAATCATCTGATGGGCTGGATCTCACCCACAGGCTATATTTGCCCACCCCTGGCCTATACCATGTTTATTGCCATTTTTCCAGAGCATGGCAATAAGATCATAGAATCATAAACCTATAGAAAATTAGGGCTGGAAGGGATCCCAGAAGGTCATCTATTCCAATGTCCTGCTCAAAACAGGATCATCCAGGATCATCCTAGGATCAAGCAAGGCCATCCCAGGATCATCCAAGCCAAGGTTTTGTGTACCTGTGTCTTAAAAACCTCCAAGATGGAGATTCTACAACCTCTCTGGGTAACCTGTTCCATTGCTTTACTACCCTCCTAGTGAGAAAGTTTTTTCTAATATCTAATCTAAACTTCCCGTGCTGCAACTTGAGACCATTCCTTCTTGTTCTGTCATCTGCCACCACTGAGAACAATCTAGCTCCATCCTCTGTGTAACCACCGTTCACGTAGTTGAAGACTACTGTTAAATCCCCTCTCAGACTTCTCTTCTCCAGATTAAATAAACCCAGTTCCCTAAGCCTCTCCTCAGAAGTCAGGTGCCCCAGCACCCTGACCATTTTCATTGCCCTCCACTGGACTCTCTCCAACTTGTCCATATCCTTTCTATAGTGGAGGGCCCCCAAATTTGACAGTACTCCAGTGCCAAATAGAGGGGAATAAATCACTTCCCTCAATCTGCTGGCAATGTTGCTACTAATATAGTGCAGTATTCTTTTAGCCTTTTTCATAACAAGGGCACACTGTTGGCTCATATTCAGCTTATTGTCCACTGTAAACCCCAGACCCTTTGCTGCAGAGCTGCTGCTGCCCAGCCAGTCAGCCCCCAACCTGTACCGGTTCATTGGATTATTCCATCCTAAATGCAGGACTTTAGACATGTCCGTCTTGAACCTCACAAGCCTTTGTTTGGTCCAATCATCCTCCAATGGGTCGAGGTCTCTCTGAATCCTAGCCCTAACTATCCCCCCAGTTCCATGTCATCTGCAAACTTACTGTGGGTGTACTTCATTCCATCTTCCAGGTTTTTGATGAAGATATTGAACAAAACCAGCCTCAGGACCAACCCCTGGGTCACTCCATTTGATACTGGCTGCCAATTAGACATTGAGTCATTGATTAGTACCCTTTGAACCAACGATCCAGCCAGTTTTCCATCCACCTTATCAACTCGTTTATCCAACCAACCCGTACTTCCTTAGCTTGCTTGCTACAATGTTGTGGGAAACTATTAAAAGCCTTGCTAAAGCAAAGGTATATCACATCCACTGCTCTTCTGACATCCACAGAGCCAGTCATCTCATCATAGAAGACAATCAGGTTGGTCAGGCATGACTTGCCCTTGGTAAATCCATGCTGACTGGTCCTAATCACCTTCTTCCCTTCTAGGTGCTTAGAAATTGATTCCTTGAGGCCCTGCTTCATAATTTTTCCAGTTCCCCAGATCCCCCTTCTTCCCTTTCTTAAAGATGGTCACTGTATTTTCCCTTTGCCAATCATTTGGGACATCTCCCAATCACTACAAGATTTAAAGATAATGGCCACTGGGTCTGCAATCACATCAGCCAACTCCCTCAGCACTCTTGGGTACATAGCGTCCAGCCCAATGGATTTGATGGTTCTGGATTTCTGAGACTGGCATCAGTTTCTTTGCTAGCCAGTGAAGCCTATTTATTTAAAGGTCCATCATTCAGCTGAATGTTCTGTACAAATCAGTGCCACAAAAAGTGATTTAGGTTCCTTTCATTCCATTATTCCTCCTTATGCTTAGGCCCTGGCACATGTTACAGTTATGGTACAATTCACCTGTTAATCACTCCATAAATAGTAACAGTGCTATATACTCAGCTGATTTATGCTATCATAAAGCAACAAACCGTCTACAAAGTTATTCCACAAAGAATGTGGAACATCTTTGTGGTTCATTTATATGGTATTATAAATTGAATGTCTAGCACTCCCAGGCTGATGCTGACAGTCAGCTGTCAGCACTGACATGCGGTCAGAGCTCAGCATCGGGAACAGGGCAACCCTTGTCCCAAAGCCAAAAATTGGTTGCTTAGAAAGTGGGTTGCAAGGTTTCCTGGTAAGGGAAGCCAAGGGACTCCAGTTGCTGGGAATCAGACAACTCAAACTTCTTTGACAAAGCACTTAAAAATTATGGGTTTTGGGGAGTGGCCTGAACCTGTACTTTTGAGAGGTCTTGGGGTATGGGGAACCTGGGATGAAGGAGAGGCTCCCTGATCCCAGGTTACCAATGCCCCAGGATTTCCAAAAGCCCTGAAAGCAGCTGGACTCTTCCAGGGCTGGGCTAGCAATCAGACTGCTCATTAGACCTATCCTGGACAGCTCCAGATTTGAAACTGGACCTAGGACTGTCAGGGTCAGGTCTGGCAATCAGCTGATTCTTGAACCCAGCCTCAGGTCTTCAACCCAACTGGGACTGACAGGGCAATGGTTGGGATGCAGGTTAAAATTGTTCAGATCCCAATTGCACCAGTTTGTACATATGCCAGGGGACGTACAGCTGTTCAAAGAATGGGTTCATTTCAACAGCAAATGTCTACTTTTCATGTTACAGCTGGAAACAAGCCTTTCTGCTGATGAAAACTGAAAACTAAAATAATTTCAGCAGAATAATGCTGGGGGAAAGCCAAGTTTTTGTTTCCCAAAAAAAGGAAAATAAGTTTTTTTTAAAAGTCAATTCAGATCCCCTCTAAGTTGTCTCAGACAACCTGTTTAACTCTATCTTTCTCAGTAGGTCAAATCACTTGTAGTAAGTGGTCACTTGCTTCAATTTACCCTTCCACTGAAACCTCCTCTGCCTGCCTCACTCTCTCAGTACCTCTCCAACCTGGTCCCCTCTCTGCCATTTCTTCTTTTGGCACTTTTCTGCTCTAAACATGTTCTCTCTCCCACCTTGGCATTTTACTTCTGCATTATACCCTAACCTCTGCTGCTTGCTTAAGCATGGGGGTGCCAGGGAGTTCTGTGTATGGTCTCTCAAATGGGGACATCTTTGGAACAAAGACTGTTTCTTGTTATAGTTTTGTTCAGTCTCCCAGCAGCATAATACCTCAATCCTGACCTGCAAGATGCAACAGAGCAATATAAAAGCATGCTCTGTGGCAGGCTGCATAGGACCCCTGCCACTTTGAGAGGAAAAGCAGCATGCAGGTGGGGCTAGGGCTGATTGTAGAAGTCATTTGACCTAGGCAAAAGGCTTGGCTTAGAGTGAATATAAGCCCATGCCCCTGACCAGAGCTGGCATTAATATCTTGGAGGCTGCTGGGTGGATGTCTATGGAGCAACATGGCTACAGTTCTGGAGTGCCAACATAGAGGTAACATCTGAAGCAGTTTGGAGGCTTAGGAAAGAACTATGGGGGCTGGAGGAGGTTCCTGGGAACCCAGAGTAGGGTCTGGAGCCCTGAGAGAGGGGCTGAGTATATGGGGGCCTACTGATGGGTCTGGGTGAGCCCAGAGAAAGAGATGCTGAATGTGAGAGATCTAGGGAGGGGCCTGAGAGGGCGTACCCACAGATGGGAGAGGGTGAATGTCTACAGAGGACTGACCCATGGAATCTCAACTGGCCCATATAGGGCCAGGGCCCAAGAGGGGTCAACAGGTCCAGGAGGGATCACTGAAGAGACTGCCAGAGCTAGGGGAGCCTGGAGATCTCAACTGCCCAGGTGGGACCAGGGCCTAAGACAGGCCAAAGCTCCATGTGTGGCCACAGAGGAAAGGGTCAGGGGGCAGGCAGCCTAGGATGAAGATGGCTGATGCAGGTCCATCTGAGAAGGAGGGTTTGAGAAAAGCAGTCAGAGAGAGCTGGGGACAGGAGGCCCAGAAGTCTGTAGCCCAGGAAGGATAGAGACAAGGGCTGGAAGCCCACAGCCCAGGAGAAATGTATGACATCATGGGGGAGTCTGGAGGGGGCCAGGATAGTTAGATCAGGATGGTCTAGAAATTGGTCCTGGGTAAGACCCAAAACAGCACCCTACTGGGACTGGTTAGTGTGGTGGGGTTGCCTGTGGTAGGGCATGAAATGCTACACATGGGCCACCTGAGGAAAAGGTGAATATAGGGCATCTGAAAGCCTCAACTCTCACTGCCTTGTGGGCCACCCCATGGAGGGGGAAGGCTCAGGGACCACACCATGACAGAAAAGGAGGGGAGAGAGTGGGAGCAGAAGGGTCCAGAGGACCAAAGAGGAGCCAGGAAAGAGTAGGACCACATGGGTCCACAGGTCCAGAGAGAGTGACATCAGGAGGGTCCAAGGCCCAGAGAGAAACTGAGAGTGAATGGGACCTGACAGGTCCAGAGGCCCAAGGAGGTGCTGGGAAGGAGAGAGGCTGAAAGGGTCCAGAGGCCAAGAGTAGGGGCCAAGCAAGGGACCAAAAGAGTCTGGCAGTCCAGGGAGAGGTCACATGAGAAACTGAGGGGTCTGGTAGCCCAGGGAGAGGCTCTGTTTGGAAAGACAGGACATCAATGAGGATGGCATCTGTGAGGCTTGGGCCATGCTGTCAGGGTGGAACAGAGCCACATGGTTTTCCTATAAGACTTTGACCACAGGCAGCTAGTGGTCATTCACTTTAAACCAGGGCAGCCTGTCATATTTTACTGGCATTTAACATCAAGATGTGACAGGTGCAAAGGGAGGATTGCATCTAGAGCAGGGTAACGGAATTTTTTTGGTCTCCATGGGCATCACGGCCATCCCTGGAGATGGTACCATGTGGCATACTCATCCTGGCTACCCAAGTAAATATCCACCAGAAAATACAGTGGCAATAGCTAAATAAATTTTGAATCTTTTGCCCACTCATTTCCCTAAAGCACAGGGAGAAAGTTAGGATTAAATGAATGCTTTACTATCCTCCTCCAAATCAAAGTCTATATACAGCATAGTCAAAACTCATCCTCTGCCTGGGGGTTGACTTTATCCATACAGAAATTAACAAGCCTCATCTCAAGTTCGTCTCAAGCCTTCTACCTCACCTCAAGTTACTTAATTACTCTCAGAGTCCTATCTTCAAGACTACTCAGCTAGCATCCTATATCTTTTCTTAGAACGTCAGTCTCACCGTTCTAATGTCCAATCAATTCACGGACGTAGGACAGGTTTGCACCATTGTAATTTAGATTGATTTTGTACATCAAGGTAAATTACATCAGGATCTAGAGGGGTCAGATAATCAGGTCACTTGAAGTAGCTATATGCAGTAAGACATATATAGTTCTTTGAAACCAGATGGCAGGGGGGTAGGTCTGTTTGCCTTGAATAAATGGCTACTGTGGGAGTAATCTTTGGACAAATGGCACCTACACCTAGGAACAGAAATTCATAACCCTACCAAAAAGTAAAAAACCTGGATTTAATGCAGACAGTGGCTTCATGGCTCTCTACAGCCTAATAAACACTGCTACTAATCTCCTAATCTCTAATCTCCTCCTTGCATTTCACCAATAACAACCCTCTCTTCTTGAATGGTCTCACTCTGCCACTTACTAGATTGCCTATTCTACTGCACTCCTTTTGTATCATAATAGCTGTATAACACATGGACATGCCTAGTTCATAATCCTCCTTCATCCCTCCTAGTATACTGTTTATTTTTGCCTGGAGGCTTTCCTCTGATATCTAGCTCAGCCTCCATCTGCCACTTCCTTACACCTGAGGAGGGCCACTTGATGCCCAAAAGCTCATCCAAGAGCTCTCCCAGCTATGCAGTTTGTTCAGTTCACAAAAAAACTTCACCTCCTCTGCATTTCCTGGGCCATCACAGCTGGAACAACACTCCAATTCTACTACCTAAACCAATGTAATTTACACTGGTTCACTTTTATCCCTGGTATTTTGAAGGGCAATTCTATACCAGATGTGAGAGTGATATATTGGTATAAAACTGTATGTCATATCTCTGCTCTTTTGCATCCCTGTGTCATGTTCAAAGCTTCAGGGTGCCACGTATGCCATGAGGGGGCAGCTCCGCATGTGCCATTGGGGTGTAGCTCCACAGTTTATTGCTCCCAGGAAGCTCCCAGGTATATGGTTTACATGTGTGCCCAGACCACAGCATATTGAGCCAGGTTGCAGCAGTCCCGGCTGGCAGGGGGTCCAAAGGGGTCAGCCTGCCAGCCCAGGGCTGCTCCGACTGGGCTCAATGTGCTGTGAAGGGGCTGCCTGAGGTACAAGGGTGCTTCAGTGTGGGGCTAGCAAGCAGACATTCCTGGCACTGAAGCACCCTTGTGCCCCAGCCAGCCAGTCAGCATCTACATGTGTACTGCTGGACACGAAAAAAAAAACTCTGCAGCAGGTAGGACTTATATTTACAAGTCCTACCATGCTGTGGAATTTATTAATTTTGCGTGCCCTAATAGGGGTACACATGTAGAAGCTGAGACATTTACTGTGCAGTTAATTCATCAACTGTGCAGTAAACATCTCGTGTAGATGAGCCCTCAGCATTTCAACTTAACCCTTTTCCAATTAGAAGAATAGGATATATTCTTCAACCACAACTACATGCAGTGTTTATCTCACTAAACCAGTCAAGTCAGGTCAGATATGAGTGAGACACAAAAGCAGGTATATTAGAATACAGACTAGTGGCCTTACATGGTTGCTCAGTGACAGGATAGGAGAAAATACTTGGATAGACAAAGAGTTATCCTTACTTCTCTTTGCATTCTCCCAGAATGATAAAAATGGAACCACTCAAGAATAAATCCATTTGGATGAGTCAAAAGCCCTTCATGTCAACAGTGTCAAGAGCTGCTGGCAGACACTAGAAGTCAGCACAGATGCTTTATTAGGGCAAGCAACTCATCAAAGACTTGAGTTCACTATTTGAAGTGGGATGAGGGTTTTTTTCCTGACTGCCACTGTAGTCACAAAATGATAATTTTATTTCTAAAATGAATGTAAGAATGAATCACAGATGCAGGTCACTGGGAAGAAAGCACTCCAAACCACAACAATATTATAGAACTCGGATAAATCAAATAGTAGGGGCTTAATAGAAGTAAAACACTTAAGTCATGCTTAAGCAAGTAAAAAAAGAAAAACTGGCAACTACATTTTAGCGCCGTGTGAAGCTTCAGTCCCTGATTTGATTTGGCAGAGATTCAGTCCGATTCGGTGGCTGAACCTCCAAATCTGAATCAAATCAGAACCCTCCAAATCGATTCAGATTTGGAAAGATTCAGCGATTCGGACATAGACACAGCTTTAAATGTTTTTTCTACATACCTCTAGGCAGCAAGCGACTCGTGAATGCTGCAATGCCAGGGCACATGGATTGTCCCACAGGATCATGGGATGCATGCTGTCCGGCAGATCCGGAAGTACTTCCGGTCCACTTCCAGGTTCACCACCAAGCATGTGGAGGGTCCCCCTGCACTCCTGTGGGACGCTCCATGCACCCCAGCATTGCAGCAATCATGAGCCGCACCTGGTACCTTGATGTATGTAGAAAAAACATTTAAAGCTATGTCTGTGGCTGAATCACTGATTCTCCGAATCAGCATCAAATCTTCAGATTTGGATTTGGCTGAATCAAATCAGGGACAGTGATCCATATCAATGAATCAAATCACTGTCCCTGATTCGGGCTGAATCCAAATCAAATAGGGCCCGCTTCACACACCACTACTATATTTATTCTTAATACAGTAAGATGTTACTGTGAGCTACTAGTTACATTTTGCATTGTAATGTTAGTTGCAAACATATTCCATAATAGTGTGTGTCCTAACCTCAATATTAAAATAACTATGCAAAGTCAATTTCTTATAAAACTCACTGTTTCCACAGGGCAATACATTTTCCACCCTTAATTATTCCTGATGTTTTACCCATTATTGAACATCTTATGATGTTCTTCAGAGAATAAAATATACAACTGATTTAAGAACAAACAACTTACTTATGAAGCAAACTGGAGCAACAAGAAACATAAGGACTATTTATTAAATAAAAAGAATAGCAGATAACTTTAGAAAGATTTTCTGTATTTAGAGAAACAACACCACTTACAGATTTGAAGGCCAATAACTAAAGAATTCATAGGGCAACTGTATTCAAATAAACAGAGATGCAAAAGAAATTCTCTACAATGTTTACATGAAGAAGCAAAAACATACACAGACACACAAAAGAAATTGAAGTGCAACTGAAAGAACATAAACTGGTTGTAAAAAAAAAGGGGGTTGGGGGGAAGTGGTGAGAGAGAAACCTCCAACAAACCTATCATTCCAAAATAAATTGATCTGTAGTAAGGACCTGCCCAACACTGGAAAATGACTCAGGAGAATGACTGTGATGTATATTATTGACTTAGAACACACCAATAAGATACCATCAGTTCAACACGTTGTGAAGTATTTGTACCTTTTTGATTGCTGAGCCTTGAACAGCCTGAAGGAACTGGGTCCAAGTGTTGCATTGGTCAAGTAGTAAAAACTGAAGACACGGTAGAGATACACCTTATGAACTAAACTGACTTCAGACTAATGTGGCTAACTATCTACCTCTCTCTGCTAAAGTATTTAAGTTACACAATCAGAAGCAGGTTTTTTGATTCAGGTTCCATTACTCCTAAAGGGGATTAGGAGGGCAAGGGCAGGGGCAGGGATTTAAATTACTGACCCACCCAAATCCAAAGAACATGTGAATGAATAATCAGGGTGTCTCAACTGATCCGTGCTGGTCCCAGACTCAGGTCTTTACCAGCTGGTTATTGTTCTCAATGGGCTACATGCCATGTAGGTGTGACCCTTTTGCCAGAGATGGCAGCAAATGGGCCAAGTTTACCTTAGGGGTTTTACACAAATCAATTATTTTGGATTGAGCCCTCACCCAGAAACCTGGAAAAATAATTTCTGTCTAGTGCTCCAATGTGAACAAACTTCCCCATTCACAAGCAATATCAAACTATAATAGGGTTTTATTAATGGGGGAAAGGGAGATGGGATGACAAACTGATATAAGAACCCCTTAATAATCAGTAGCCCAGCTCAATCCACTATTAACAGTTCAGTACAGTCAATAGATTCAGATTCTCACTTAGCTACTGTACCAATTAGCCCAAGGTTTCCCTTGCCTCATGCTGCTGGGGAGCTGCTCCTCACTGCTGCAGGGTCGGGATGGCAGGGGGAGCTGCTCATCGTCTCTCCTCGCCACTGCTTGGGGGAGGGGGTGCTGCTTGTTGTCACTCCTTGACACTGCTGGGTAGCACTGCTTCTCTTCTGGTTGCAGAAGCAACCCGGTTCTTTTAGATGCAATCTTAGCTCTTCAGGATCTGGCAGGTACAGGATTCTGCCTGCTAGTACCCTAAGGATTTTGGCTCTTTAGGACCAAGAGTAACAGGCTTAAACTGAACCCACTAAAGGGATTTGTATATGACCAGCACTTATCCCTTTTGTGGTTGGATAGTGAGATGCAATATTTTCCCCCTGCAATACCTCCAACCTGGAGCCTCATCTTCTCTCCTGGAGCCTCACTCCTTGTGATTCCTGAGTTAGAATCATAGAAATGAAGGGCTGGAAGGGACCTCAAAAGATCATCGAGTCCAACCCCACTGCTCTGGGCAGAAATACTGCTGAGATCAAATGAAGGAATGCTGCTGAGATCAAATGATCCCAGCAAGGTGTCTGTCCAATCTCCTCTTGAAGACTTCCAAGTTTGGGGACTACACCACCTCCTTAGGAAGTCTAGTCCAGATTCTTGTCACCCTTCCCATAGAGTTCTTCCTTACATCCAATCTGAAACAATCTTCTAACAGTTTATGGCCATTGCTCCTTGTCCTCCCCTGGGGCACCCTAGTGAACAGTTTTTCTCCCAACTCCCAATATTCACCCCTTACATACTTATAGATAGCCACCAAGTCTCTCCACAGTCTTCTCTTCCCTAGGAGCCCTTTCACCTTAGACTTCCACACAAGTCATGGTGAGCACTGACCGCCTCAGCTACATTTATTCAGCTTTCTCTTACAGCATCAGTTACCTTAGGAACTTTACAATTTTAGAAGGCAGGGCCAGTGCAGACGAACCAGGCTTCCCTGGCCTCTTATATTCAAAATGTTTAAAGCAGTTAAAACATGTTATCAGTCAAAACAAGCAAAAAAGAGTTTTTCACTCCCTCGTTCATGCATACCAATGGAGGATATGCAGATAATAGACACAGTCCTTATAATCCAACCTTGCATACAATGCAAATAAGCACCACAGAAAGGTTATCACACTGGTAAAGTGGCAACAAGGTTACATTGGAATGGGAGGAGCACAGTTTCTGTCATATGTCTGATATGGTTGAGCAGTGATTGGCTAAGAGCTAGACACCTACAGCTGTAGGTAGTTATCCAACAATGGTCATTTCCTATCCCTCTTTTCACTAAGTGGCACAATGGAGACAGTCAGGGAAATATATCTAGCCAATACATTTGGATCTAAACTTTCACTGAATTTCATTTTGAACAGGAGTTGAATAACAAAAGAGATGGCCTGAGGCACAACGTTTTTGTCCAAATGTGAATTCTCCCCAAACCTGAACTATCTCTCATTGATTCTACTTAATTTTAGGCCCCCTCTACAAATTACCTTAAGACCAGCTACACATGCAAAGAACCTATCACACCATAAAAAGCTGCAACCAGTTATAAAGTTGGATCTCAAAAATGTGTACTGGCTTTATAGCTGGTTGTTATTGAGCTTTAATTTGCACATGTAGCAGGGTCTCCCCTGTGGCTCGGAGCCCCATCAGCTGGCAGGGCTCCTAGCTGTAGGGGTGCATCATGCCCAGCTGAGGCTGGGAGTCCTGCAACTGATGGGACTCTTAGCCCCAGCAGCTACCAACTCTGGTTCCTGGCAGCATGGAGAATTAGAGTTCCACAGTGGTATACACTGGTCCCAGGAGCTGTGGGGCAGGGCTGCCCAGGGGGCATATGTGAAACCCTTGGACCTGGGGATCGCAGTGGCCATGATCTCCCAGCCTCAGGGGTGCATGAAACCCCCAAGATTGGGAGACTGTGGCAGCTGTGTTTCTTTAGGCCTAGGAGTTTCATGCATCCCCAAGCTTGGAGAATCATGCCTGCCATGAATTCCCAGGCTCAGAGGTACATGGGCACCCCCACAACTGGAAGCCCCTCAAATGAGGGGGCTCCAGCTGTGGGAACTTGTTTCTTGACAATACAGGGGGAGCTTGGTATCAGGCTCCCCCTGAATCAGCAATAAGATGCAATGGGATCTAATGCACCATCCCACAATCTTGTCTCCTGCCATGCACATGTGGCAGGAGGCACAATTGTGTGGATCATGCATTAGATCCCATTGCACCTTCACCTGCAGGTATAGAGGGGGCCTAAGCTTAATAATTTTGTGTAAAATATCAAGCCTTGTAAAATGGGGCTATTACCTCATAATTCGGATTTTGTCTCTAAACTTATTTAACATTCTAAATTCACCTTTTTCTCTCAGACTTTTTGGCCTTGAAAGCTGTTAGCAATAACCTTTCTGCCAGCTCACTGCTGTAAATGGGAGAAGTACAAAAATTTAGGGTGGAGCAAGTGGGGCACCAGCCTGGGGCACTGACTATTGAGGGAGAACCAGAGTAGGCTCCTGACCATGAGAATCGTTGCCACGGTACACACTGCCCCTGCCCAGCCATAGGAGCCAGGCAGGGCAACACCTCATCCAGCAGTGTAGCTGTGTGGGCACAGGGTGAGCAAAATGGTATTTCCCCCCACCCCAGGGAGTCTTTCCCACAGCAGGCACAGCCCTACACCCAGTAACATATTTGGGTGGTCAGAAGGAGCAAACAGAGCACTGGGAATAGCACTCAGGAAGCATTAGCAGCTGTATTAGCAGCAGTAGCAGCAGCAGTAGCTTTCACTCTGTGGAAAGCAGTGGCAGGTAAGACTTCACTTCCCCTCCGTTCTCTCCATACCCCCCATCCCCAGTGGTCAGAATATTTCATTATGCCTCTGGGAACAGTACTGTCCCACCCAAGCCAGCCATCTCAAAATACTGATGGTTTCTAATGTTTCCACAAATACATACAGCATACATACATGATAAACAATAATCATATTGCTAAAACAAGGCCTGCTTTCCAAAGGTGCTGTTCAGCTACAGCTGTTATTAGCTTTGATTGAGTGTTCTGCATCTCTGAAAATCACTCCTTTGAGTAGTATGACCCTTGCTACTGTCATGCAACAAGATGATTAATTCCAATTTTTTGTGCATTCATTTATATTTGCATATTAGATTCACATCCTGCTTACTGAACTCTTAAGGGGTTTTCTTCCTGATTTTGACTTCTTCCATTATCGTTTTCTGAGTCAGCTTCTGCTCTATAAATGGTTGTTCTGATACTTCAGGGCAAACTAACATCCCTTAGATGTGGGGGCCTGGTTCTCATTAGGCTTCTGTGAAATGAGCTGATGGCTTCAGTCTCATTCCTAGTGCCAACTGTGTAGCTGGTTGTGGTAGCTAGGACTTATGTCAATTTGACATTGGGATGGAAGCACTAAACTAATTTCATATTGTCCACAGAATAGCTATCAATTGCTAGTAACTTTGGCTGACCCTGGATGGATCAGATCTGGCAACTAGATGTGAAAGGATCCTTATGCTATTTACCTCTCTCCAGAACCCTGCTCTTATGAAAGTGGATAGCTGCATCATTTCTCTCTTGGTGTCAGATGGCATGTGCTGCCAGAGACCTTGTGATGGGCAGAGAAAACACATGAACGAGGGAGTAGTTAAAGCACATTTTTGCACACCCAGGTCATAACAGCAGGCAGCACAGGAGGTTTTAGACATGGAGCATGCACTAAAATTCTGTTTGGGATGGCTTTGTTTGTAAGCAGTCAGGAACGTGACCAAAGCTGGATGATATCAGAGGGAGGATGAGGTTACAGAAATTATAAATACGCACACACACAATCATCATTCTCAGTGCAGTGACAAGACTGCCACCCCCAGGCCAGCAGGATGCACATGAGAATAACTTTCCTGCACAAGATCACTGGCTTTCTCAAGCATGTCCTATTTTCAAAACTTAGAAAGAGCTATGATACCTGCAATTTTTTTTAACTCACATAATTTCCCATTCACCTTAAAGCTTTGTACAAAATCACTACTTAACGGCAGCTCCAAGAGCCATTCTAATTAAGGCACCACCTCATCTCATGTATCAGTGTCCCCATGCTTAAAAATGGCAATGGGGGCACTTGAACTAAAGCTTATTCGATGAATTTTAATTCAAGCACCCCCCACTGCCCTTTTTTTAAGTGCAGGGATGCTGATGCATGAGATTCAGGAGGCTGCTGGAGCACAGCAATTGCCATGCTCCAGCAGACTCGATTAATCGAATCTGTTCAGACACACTGGAATTTCAGTGCATCAGAGCAGCCTCCTCACTCTTGTATAAGGGTCCCATGAGATTTCTTCTGGCCCAATCCTCCAATTTATCTAGGTCTCTTTGAATCCCAACCCTACCCTCTGGCATATCTACTACTCCCCTCAGCATGGTGTCATCTGCAAACTTGCTAAGGGTGCACTCCATCCCATCTTCGAGATCGTTGATGACAATATTGAACAAAACCAACTCCAAGACCAACACCTGGGGTTCTTCACTTCACACTGGCTGCCAGCTAGACATTAATCCATTAATTACTACTCTTTGAGCCCAATGATCCAACCAGTTTTCTATACACCTTACAGTCCATTTATCTAACCTGTACTTCCTTATCATGCTTGCAAGAAAGTTGTGAGAGACTGTATCAAAACACTTGCTACAGTCAAGGTGTATCACATCCATTCATCAGCCTGCATCCACAGTCAGTCATCTCATCATAGAAGGCAATCAGGTTGGTCAGGCATGACTTGCCCTTGGTGAATCCATGCTGACTGTACCTAATCACCTTCTTCTCCTCCAAGTGCTTAGAAATGGATTCCTTGAGGATCTGCTCCATGATTTTTTTTTCAGGGACTGAGGTGAGACTGACTGGTCTGTAATTCCTCAGATTCTCTTCTTCCCTTTCTTAAAGATGGGCACTATTTTTGCCCTTTGCCAATCATCTGGGACCTCTTCTAAACACCACAAGATTCCAAGATAGTGTCTCTGCAATCACATTAGCCACTTCCTTAAGCACTCTCAGGTGCATAGCATCCAGTCCCATAGACTTGTACACATCCAGCTTTTTTAAATAGTTCCTAACCTGTTCTTTCACCACTGTCAGCTGCTCACCTCCTCCCCAGACTATGCTGCCAGGATCAGTAGTTCAGGAGCTGACTTTGTCTGTGAAGACTGAGGTAAAAAAGGCACTGAGTACTTCAGCCTTTCTGCATTATCTGTCATTAGGTTGCCTCCCCCATTCAGTAAGAGACCCACACTTTTCCTGATCTTCCTCTTGTTGCTGCACAACCTTTTTGTTACCATTCATGTCCTTTGCTAGCTGCAACTCTGATTGCACTCTGGCCTTCCTGATTTCATCATCGCATGCCCGAGTAATACTCTTATACTCCTCCCTACACATTTGTCCAAATTTCCACTTCTTGTAAGCTTGTTTTTTGTGTTTTAGCTCACTTAAGTGTTCCCTACTAAGCCAAGCTGGTTTTCTGCCATACTTGCTAGTCTTCCTGCACATCAGGATGATTCATTCCTGCACCCTCAGTAAGGTTTCTTTAAAGTACAGCCAACTCTGTGGACTCCTCTCCCCATCAAACTGGCCTCCCACGAGATCCTGGATATCCATTCTCTGAGTGAGTCAAAATCTACTTTTCTGAAGTCCAGGATCCATACTCTGATGCTCTCCTTCCTTCCTTTCCTTAGGATCCTGAAATCAATCATTTCATGGTCCCTGCTGCCCAAGTTGCCATCTACTATTACGTTCCCCACCTATTCTTCCCTGTTTGTGAACAGCAGGTCAAGAAGAGCATGGCCCCTAGTTGGCCTCTCCAATACTTGCACTAGGAAGTTGTCCCCAACACTCTCCAAAAACTTCATGGATTGCCTGTGAGAACCAGGGCCTGTGATTGGGAAATTTCCACTACTTGCTTGAAGAAACCCTTGTGTACCTCATCCTTTTTGTCTGGTAGTCTATAGCAGAAACCCACTACGATATCACCCTTGCTGCTTTCCCCTTTGACCCTAATCCAGAGACTGTCAACACGCCTGTTTCCAGTTTCATACTGGAGCTCTGAGCAATCATAAAGCTCTTTCACATAAAGTGCAACTCCTCCTCCTCTTCCCACCAAGTCTCTATTTTTCCAAACACATCATCATTTTGTGACTGTGAAAGGACTTCCAGTTCTTCCTGCTTGTTTTCCAGGCTCCATGCATTCATGTCCAGACACCTGAGGTAACTAGCCAATTGCCCTAATTTCTCAGCATGAATGAGGCCTCCCCTGTTGCCCACTCCTGCTTGAGCTTCCGCCAGGTCATCCACTTCCTCACTTACCTCAGTGCTTTGGTCTCTATCCCCTGGTGAACCTAGTTTAAAGCCCTCATCACTAGGTCAGCAAAGATGCTCCTCCCCCTCTTTGTCAGGTGGATCCCATCTCTTCCCAGCAATTCTTCTTGGAATATCCCATGGTTGAAGAAGCCAAGGCCCTGCTGGTGACACCATTTATGTAGCCATACATTGACATGCAGGGTGCTTCCACTCCTACCTGGGCCTTTCCTCTTGACTGAAAGGATCAAGTAGAACACCACCTGAGCCCCTTTCTTCCTTTCCTTCTTTGCACCCAGAAACCTATAGTCACTTTTGATCTGCCCAGGGTCACCCCTGGCAGTATCATTGGTGCCCATATGAATGAGCAGCATGGGGTAGTAGTCAGAGGGCCAGATGAATCTCAGTAATCCTTCTGTGACATCTTGGATCCAGGCTCTGGCAAGCAGTGGACCTCCTGAGAAAAACAGGTCAGGCTAACAGAGAGATGCCTTCATCCCTTCCCCCCTCTGCCCCTCCTCCCCCCAAAGGGAGTCTCCAACCACCACTACTGCTTCCTCTTGTTGCCAGTGGTCTCAGTCCTCCCTACCTTGGAGATGTTCAGAAGGTGGCCTGTTCAGAAGGTGCTTGAATATCCTGTGCCAGTGAAAAGATAATTCTGCTGATTCTGGATAGGTCAAGTTTAAGGTGAGGTCAAGCAGGGAGCTTAGATGGATTCCAGTGCTTTTCACTGGAAGAGCAGCCACTGGGCACTCAAAAGCATCATTATACCCTAGCCCCATGCTTAGAAGATCATTCTATCTGTCATATCTTCTGGGGTTTATCCTCATGTAGTCTGAATGTTTGGGTTCTTCATAGATGCAGTGGTTTTTTAGCCCTTGTGGTTGTGGAGAAAATCTTGACTATCTAAAGAAAACCCAGAATGCAAACTGAAATAATCAGAATATATTAATGTTTTTTAAAATCACAATGTTAAAGCCAATCTCATGCATGTTGATTTCTGATTTTTTTTTTTTTTTGTGAATAGTTCCAGTGTGACTGCTTATAATGCAAAATGACATGTTTGCATCCTTAAATCTTTTACTGGATCATGACCTTAGGAAAAAACTCACGAAAGTGGGGGGAGATGGGAGAAAGAACATTAAAATGAACAAACTGGGAAACAGTAACATATTGGAACTGTACCACACAGACATGGCTTTGCCGGCCTGCCACAGTTCATGCCACCCTGCCAAACTAAAAATGTTTTGTGACCTCTCCCTGAAATCTCTAACTGTAGCCACAAGGAGGAAATATTTTGTAACTATAACCATACAAAAACAACACATATGTACAACACTGATCAGAAATTAGAATGATAAGAAAAAATCAACATATGGAACAGAGGCATAATCCAATTGTACCTGGCTTGCTTAGAGAAAAGAAAGGGAAACACTCACGTTAAAGACTTTTTTTAAATACCGGGTGATTTCAGTACTCTGAATCACATTCTTAGCCGATATAAATCAATACAACTCAATGGATTCTAACAGCATAATAGTAATTAATGCCACCTGAAATCTAGTCCTTCACCCCCATTAAAGACTAATCAAACTTATGGAGATTCAAGGATGAAAATGAGTTGAGAATTTTAATTGCTTGCTGTTTTCTCTATCTTCAGAGACAGATGAATTATACTGAATTCAGAAATGATCAGTTGTCTCAGAAGTCCTTTATTAAAAGAAAACATTTTCCATTTGCCAACATAAATGGTCTCTTTTTAGTTTTTACATTTTAATTGAAGTTTGAATTTTTTAAATTTAAAAAGTAATTTTAAGAGGAATACAATTATTCTTCAACCAACTCTGCTGCTGAGTCAGCAGCATTTTGTGTTAAAGTATTGGTGATTCAAATCTTCCTTCTCCATGAGTATTGGGAAAGTCTTTTACCCCCTCTGTGCTGAAGTTAAAGGGGGATAACTTCTCACACATTCTATAAAGCTCTTTGAGACTGATAACTAAATAGAATCACTACTTGCAGTGCTAAAAAACTTCCAGGTAATTTGTAGCACCATGAAAACATGGCAAGAAATGTGTCTATAGGCACTCAAGTGCCTGGTTTTCCAGAGTGCTACAGAGCATGATGGCAGCCTGTACTGCTGGTGCTCCACAACTAGGGGCCAGTGTGCAGAGATCCCAGTATGCTTTGCTGCAGGTCCCATCTCTGGAAGTTCCCAAAGACAGCCAAGTGCAGAGGAAAGCAATGCCTAGCTGGCTGCCTGGGAAGCCCCACCACCAGGGACTCCTCCTCCACTACCCCCTCACACTGGGAGTGCAGAGCCATAGAGCACCTCTTCAGTTTTTATTGCCAAAAAATGTCACTTCCGGTCCACAATGGATCTCTTCATGTCCTATGGCTCCTAATTCATATTCTATTTTAGACAGTTTTGGAATGTTATGAAGACATCATAGAAAATAACCTTCATCAAATGTGGATTCATTGTCAAATAAATGAAAGAACAAGCAAAGTAAGTCTATAGGATTAATAGTAGTAGTAGTAGTAGTATTAACACTTCCAAAAGAAAAATGTGGTCAAATTAAGGGAAGTAGTTAGTTATGTCATATGGAGACAGGAGTTCAGGGAAATGAATGCAGAGAAGACCAGGAATTTATTTAAGCCAGTGAGACAGGTCCAGTGTGTGCCATATTTCTGTTGGTACAGAGTCCAGGCCTGCCATCTGTTCTTCAGGGAGTTTGCTAATCTGAAGTGTTGGCTTGTGTGAGCACCACATATGGCCACACAGACATGACTGAGTGACTGAAACCCTGACTACATGGTCTCCAATTTACCAGTCAGTTCAGCATAGACATATTGACAGTAGGAAATGCAGTGCAGAGGTGCCCCAGTAAGTATTGGCACCATGATTTACCTGCCTCATCAACCCAGGGAAGGTCCGCAGCAGGGGGAAGGTCCGCAGCAGGGGGAAGGCTCCAACACTGGCTCCACTGAAGAAGGAGGGCTGCAGGAACACCTTTTTGTCCCAGCCATGGCCTTGGTCTCCTCATCAAGCACATTTGGATTTCCCAGCTGTTTTACCATCCCCCAGGACTCTGATGTTGTCTCAGCTTTAAAAGAGGTGCCAAGAAGTCTACCCTTAACCCAGCCATCGCATTTTCCACTTCTTAAAGGAAAGATCTGGACAAAAGCTCAATTTTTCTGGGTGACCTTGGTAGTGACTTGTTACTTTCTATAGTGTAGTGGTTACCACATTTGCCTCACAAATAAGTCCCTGGTTCAAACCCCGGCATAAACAGCCCCCTCCTCATTGCCCTTCCTGCAGCCTAACTTGTAAATATTGCCAGAGACACTGAGTCAGCAGAAATTGTTTTTTTTAGCATGGCAGGAAGGCATGGAGGGGATTCCTGCCCGACTTTCTTATTGACAAAGAAAGACAAGGCTGGGCAAGCGCAGAGAAGGGCAACGGCACAGGGACTGTTGAACACTGATCCCTTGGGGCAGTAGAGTTCATCATAAGTCACAAACAGAGTCCCTGGAGCCATGGGGGTGATGAGGAGCATAGCCTCCTGGGAAGTCAAAGGACTGAGGTGCTCCACGTGGTGCTCCATGAAACTAGGTAGGCTTTACACCTGGCGCTGGAAAATGTTGTGCTACCAACAAATTGCTATTGTAAAGAGCTAATATTTCTTCACTGAACCACCATGCTGTTCCATGAAAAGTCACTTGAGCAGCTGTACACTCACTTTTTGCTTTGCTAAAAGGACATATTTCTTGCTTGAAATGTAACACCTGTCCATGGCTTCTAGGTGGTCAGTAGTATTACTGGTAATTAACAGTTTAATTGGGGGTATTTCCGTTACTGCTTTCAAATATTTTTAGAAGGTCAAAATAGTTTTTGCTCTGATCAAAGTTGTCTCTTCCATTCCTCTTCTCCATTTTACTTTCCCTGCCTGTGCTTTGAATGGAGCCGAAACTGACACAACTGCTGTAAAGATGACCAACTATTCAATGAACTGTGTGTTATGTCTTTGTGGTTTCATAACCATGGTGCTCTTGACTTATTAATTGATGTCAATGAGCAGCTCTGGGGATTAGTGTTTGTCATCTGCAGACACAGAGCCAGCTTGATCTCACAGAACATAATAAAGGGTCAGCAGTATCACCAACCCTAAGCATTAAAAACTCACGAGTCAAGCCTCATAAAAATCATGAGATTGGCATAAAATCATGAAACGTGAAAGATAATACGTGTTGCATTCTTTTCCTTTGCCTTTTAGTGTTGCTAGTCATATTTTCAAGCTTATCTCTACAACTATGAGATTTAAAACCTGTTTTTTAAATGAAAACAGATTCAGCAGCTGGAGCTTATGAAAAAAAATCAAATATTGAAGAACGCTTGATAAAATCCTGGGTCAGATGTTCAGAGGGTGTAAGTCAGCTTAATTCCACTGACTTCAAGAACTGCTGCTGTTGCTGTCAACAAAGGAGGCTATTGTCCTAAATGAAGCTCTGCCAGTTTATATCAAACTGAGAATGTGGCCTTTTGTATTTTTGGAGAGTGAGGGAGGGTTAGAAAATTATTTTTTGTTTTGGTTTCTTTATAAATAGAGCCATGGATACATTTACAAAGCAATGCTGTATCTTCAGGGAACTAACACCTCTTTGACTTGGGCATTATAGTTTGCCTAAGTCTGTGGGGATCTCCTGGCCATAGCACCATGAAGCTATAAAATTCAAATTCAAAAAGGTTGGCTCTTAACTTGTAGTCATTTTTCATCTATGGGCTAAGGCCTCCAGCCTGTCATCTTCTCATGTACCACACTGGCTTAGAAACTGGGAATATTATGGTGCATAATGGGAGACATAGCCTGGTAGAGAATTCAAACCATGGAGGTGAATAGATAAGAGGCCCAATTTAGACTCTCATGACACAGTGCAGGGACACATTCCAATGACAATTTTGACAATAATGAAGGTTTTAAATTTCATTAAAATGCTTTGTTGGACAAATACCCATGTATTGATAAATACAACAATGAAAGACAAAGTCCTCTATGTGTCACCCTTAGCTGTTCTTGTTACATATCATGCTTCTGTTTATCCTTGAAGTCTTAGGGCAGCATGGTAGGGCCACATTGCCAGTACTGATACAAGGGCCTTACCATTAATAAAATTACCTTCAGGTAAAATATAAAAATGTACAAATAAAATTCAAACATGGACATTTGAGGTTTGTAAGAAGCTTGCTTTTTTTCCCTAAACACAAATTTCAGTCTCTACATCTTAAAGCACACTGGTACTTCTGATAGGGAAAGGAGGTGGGAATTGATGTCCTTCACAACTAACTTCCCTCTTGAATTTTTAAGAAGGAGGACTGCATGACTGGATCTTTACAGGATGTTCTTCTTATAGTGTGGTTCCAGGGCACCTATACACGTGCTGGACATCTGCTCTGACGCATGCTAATTAGCACTGGTTGGAGCAAACTAGATTAATTAAGTCAGCTGGAGCATGCTCCAGCAGTCTCCGTGTCACATCTATTCAGCATCTCCATGCTTCAAAATGGTGGTGGGGCCACTTGAACTAAACTTTAGTTCAAGCACCTGTGCCACCATTTTGAAGTGTGGGACACTGAATACATGTGATGCTATGGGTGTGGTGCTTTAATTAGAGCAGCTCTTGGAGCCGCTCTAATTAAAGCGCCTGCCCCTCCAACCCAGAGCATATGTTGGAGCCGCTCTAATTAAAGTGCCTGCCCCTCCAACCCAGAGCATATGCATAGAGGCCCCCAGTCTTTAACAGGGTCCTTCAGACCTTTTAAAATCAATTATTTTCAACATACAACAGCCTAGTCTAATTACTATTTCTCTAGAGCGTATCTGATTTAATATTGTATTCATTTAGCAAGCCAGATATATATTCTGTTCTGTCATTTTTTTGCCTCAGACTTTACACTACAAAGACTAAGCAACCATTGGAATCTAACTACATTTTAACGTAACACTTATCCATGCTTCTGTTCACGCTGTAAAAGGTAATGTCTGAATGGCTACAGCATCTGGATTTCATTACTGAAAAACATAG
>NW_005842031.1:1141240-1142496 GCF_000455745.1 Alligator sinensis | reverse complement strand
GGGGGGTTATATATATTTGTATGGAATTCAGGCAGCTGTCTCTCCACGCCTTGGCCTTGTTGTTTCAAAGAGTTTTGGTACCAGCATAAGTTAAAAAATGGTAAAATTGTCCTAAAATTGGAATTTCTTTTGCAAGAATATTTAAAAAGACAAATATTTCTGCCTTCATCTTTTAATAATATAATCTCTTACAATAAGTCCTAAAGTTATATATATTTGTATGGAATTCAGGCAGCTGTCTCTCCACGCCTTGGCCTTGTTGTTTCAAAGAGTTTTGGTACCAGCATAAGTTAAAAAATGGTAAAATTGTCCTAAAATTGGAATTTCTTTTGCAAGAATATTTAAAAAGACAAATATTTCTGCCTTCATCTTTTAATAATATAATCTCTTACAATAAGTCCTAAAATGCCAAAAATTCTCTTCTATGTATGTTCATGAGCTGCTTTTCCTATTTTTCTTCTGCATGTGTAACATTTGTTTTACAATGCTGGAGTTTGCAAATCAAATAGTTTCTCAGAGAGATAGTGCATTTTTATTCCATCTGTCCCCTTTCAAATAGTCCAAACCCCTGTGGTTTTGTTATTAAAAATCCAACTGGCAGAGATATACTGAATCTTTATGTTTTCCAGCTGGGCAACTCCCAGTTACACATGCTCATTATTATCCATATTATCATGTAACATTCATAATAACTGTGGGTGATAATTTCATGTGGCCTATGCGGCAAGCTATCAGCCATCTATGAAGAAACTGTCCTTCCAAATACTTCAAAAATGGATATTTCTAAGATTTGGGGACATTTAGGGCCAGATTGTATTCCATCTGTATATGCATTGAGGTGGACTTAGAAACCCAAGTGCAATCCTTTTCCATCTTGTTCAAGTCCCTGAAAATCTATTAATGCATCTACTTTTGTAATACACCATCATCTTAAGACTGAGTCACAAAGAAGTAGTAGGGAAGAGGAGCCACTTTTGTATTAACAGGTTTTTGGGGACTTGAATAGGGTAGAAAGGGATCACCCCATGGTCCATAAATCCATTTATGTATCTAAGGGGCTTGTTACACCTTATTCTGTGAGCCACACAAATGTTGATGGGTGCTACTGCTAGACTGAGTTTGGAACAGTCACACATTCAGGCCAGCAGGAGCCTGGAGGACTGAAAAGTAAGAATACCACCCACCTCTATTCCCAGCTCCCTCCCTGGCCCCATCCCTCCCAGCCCCAATGATCCCTTCCCCAGCTAGCCCCATTC
>NW_005842031.1:1118601-1140614 GCF_000455745.1 Alligator sinensis | reverse complement strand
CGTAACCCCTGTGGGGGGGGGGCTGTAGTCTCTGAGGGGGGCTGTAGTCCCTTTGGGGGGGCAGTAGCCCCTGAGGGGTGGCCGTAGCCCCTGTGGAGGGCTGTAGCCCCTGTGGGAGTCTGTAACTCCAGGGGGTGGGCTATAGCCCCTGTGGGGGGCAGCAAAATATGTATTCATGCATTCATGAATTCATGAAACATGTATTTAGAGTTCACTTTAATATTGTGACAGAGACACTGGTAGTCTTCAAAATTACTTTAACACTGTAAATATATCAATAAAACATTGCACAACTGATCGTTGTCTCTCTGTCTCACTCTCTCTCTCTATAGAGGTCTTTTGTTTTATTTGTGGAGGAACATGGATTTGGGGGTATTTTACAGAGTGACTTTGGGATTTTTTTATCAGGGATTTTTCAGTTTTCCAATAGGGAACACCACAATTCCTGCTAGGGAGGCCAGTGGCAGGACCGTGCCTGCTCAGAGCTGGCACCTTGTACCCAGCTCGCTGTGGCTTTGACAGCTCAAAGCAGGGCACCACACCTGGAATATCTTCCAGGCGATAGCTGCCCAGATGCCTGGGCAGGGGGCACACATGGCAGTAGTATGTGCTACTCTGCTGCCACAGCCCATTGACAGCTGGCCCAGAGGGGCAGATGCCTCATCCGGGTCTGGCAGGTGCGCAGCAGGTCACAGCCAGGCAGCAGCCCCCACTGCCAGACTGCTGCAGTGGGTAGCAGGTGCAGGGAATTCTCTGGGCTGCTTCAGCAGTCCAGCTGGCACAAGGGGTGGTGTCCCCAGGTACCAATTGGCCAGGACCCAGAAACTCCTGAGAGCAAGTAGCCCTGAAGCTACTTGCCAGGGCAGCTTTTTGTACTGCTGGGGACAACACAGATGCTGGCCGCAGGCTCTAGTGCACTTGCCTATGTGGATGTGCCCATGGTGTCATACATGGGCAAGACAAATTTATTTTTGTTAGGGAACCTAGGTTAGGAGCAGTGGTTCTCCATGTCTCCATGAATGTATGGTCAGCCAGCTTAGGAGTATATAAGGAGGCAGATACAAGGAGGCAAACCCAACATTGCTCCTTTATGAAGAAGCAATACAAACTGCATGAAAACTTCTTTGGTGGATCATGAATAGCAACAGGATGTTCAAGAACCTTCTGTTCTGTCGATGTTGATTGATTCTATCCTGCCTGTATCTTTCCTCATACTTTTGATAGAAGAATTTTGAGGCATTCAGCTGGACAATAATGGTACTTTAATTATTTTACCTACACATTTCACTTCCAGTTCAAATGTAACATCCTACTTTAGGTTAAGATACTGTAGATGGTGTTCTCAACTCAAAAAAATGTACAAGGCATTTCTGATGGATGGAGTTCTTGACAAATTATTTGATTACATTCCCTTATACTCAACAGATGTCTGCAACCCACATGGCAAACAGTTCCATCCAGGCAGTAGTTCACTGTAACATTTGATACAGAGGAGTCATATAGAGTATTTAATAGAAATAACCTATTATTTATGCAATACTCCCACACCGTACTAAGATTGTTTCTTTGGGATTGCCAGTAGTATGCTGACTATTTCAATTTATATTCTTCAGCAAATTTTATCTAAAACTTTGGTGCTTCAGTTATAGGGATTTCTTGAATTTATGAAAAGTAAAATGATTTAAAGTACCATGTATTATGTTTTCAAATAATTTAAACAACCAGTAGCACCAATGTTGGCTGAACAGGGAGTTTTTAACCTTCCCCTTTATTTGTAAACTTCTCTTTCATTAACTATCCAAAATCAGTGTTCTGACTCAGTTGGCTAAATAGTGTTAATTATAAACATCCCGGTGTCTTCTGAATACGATTTTGTGGTATGCCATTTTTTTTCATTTTGTTAATTTCACTTAAATCAAAAGTTGGTCATCTTCTCCAGGAAAACTATTGACCAATTTTGCCAACATGCCTATAAGATTCTCCCCAGCAGTGCATCCTACTAACAGATTAATCCCACATATAGTGGCACAATAGCTGCTGGTAGTTATTGACTTTCTGTTGGTGGCCACACTAAAATTCAAGGCACAGCAATATTGCATGAGACGGCACTTGTATTTGGTTAACTGCTTACTTTAAAGAAAGCCAGCATTTTCTGAAACACTAACCCAGAATTAATTAAAATAGGATATTGTTGTGTGAAAAGTGTACTTTTTACTGCAGAATTTACTAGTAGTTTCATAAATGCAACCTTTTTTTATTTTGTTGAGCTTAATTTCAAACATAATTTTTCTGTGAAAATCAAATTTTGACCTAAGATCTACCAATTGAAGAATGCTCATGGTCCATCACCACTGTACAGGGACCTTAGTACTGAATTCAGACATGCTAATAACTATAACTTCAGGCTAATAACTTTGTCTGACTCTATACTCTATATTTTTTCTATCAGTTCACAGAAAAAAAATTAAATAACACATCAGGACAAATGTCTTCTAAATTTGCTTTATTCAATCAATTAAGAGATATGTGGACTGGAATTCAACTGCCTACTTCAGAAAGTAGAATTGAAGTGACATATCTGTGCCATTTTAGGGCTTAGCATGTAGATATTTCTTGTGCATATGAAATTCATACTAAATTTCAATCTAGTAAAAAGAATTTGATTAGGATATGAAATCAAAGATGTCTATGTCTAGAAATCAAAGATGATTCAAATTCAAACCTTTCTTGAGTATCCAATGCTTCCAGCAGCATGAGTGAGATATTTTTTAATAAGCAAAAAGAATCAGAGCTCCTGCCTTCCTTTCTGTGTTAAGGAGGGTACTGCCAGAGATACAGTCCATGCAGTTTTTAACACTGTTCCCACAAAGACCATGAAAATAAGTGAAGAGTAAAAAACCGTGAGTGAAATCCTTCCTGTTGGGGTATTTAGGCACCTGTATACATGCCAGATGTCTGCTCCGATGCATGTAATTAGCACACATCAAAGCAGACTCAATTAATCAAGTTTGCTGGAATGTGCTAATTAGTATACTCCAACAGCCTCCATGTCATGTGTATTCAGCAATCCTGCACTTGAAAATGGCAGCGGGGTACTTTAACTAAAGTTTGTCAAATAAACTTTAGTTAAAGTGCCTCCATCAACATTTTCAAGTTTGGGACGCTAAATACACATGATGCTATGAGCTCTTTAATTAGAGTTGATCTCAGAGATGCTTTAATTAAAGCATCTTCCCTGCTCCACTCCAGCACATGTGTAAGATGCCCTTTGGTTTTAGTATGTATTCCAGTTGGAAGATAAAAGTAAACCATTTGTTGTTATCTATTACAGTTTACACTAATTTAAAATTGTCTGTATAAATGAACTAATTTGCATTATACATATTCCACCAACATAAGTTGTATATTAGTCAAAAGTCTCAGATACACTGTGCCTTGAGTCAATGTGGGGGTACTGGGATGTCTAGAATAAGAATAGTTCTTTCACCATCAGAAGAAAAAGAAGTAGGTATCCCGATTCTTCCTCAGTATTTTGTTTCAGCTATAGTACTAAGGGACAATAATGGAACAATAACCAAAGCTTCCTCTCTCCAGGCATTATAGAAAGACTAATTCTATATCCAGAACATTTTATTGCCTGACAGTAAGATAAGCAACAATATGCAGACACATTTCATTCTTGATGTATGAAACAGGCCGCTTTTTTCAAGATACATTTGCTGTTGAGGATGACTGATATATCCTGTGTATAACTTAATATACCATTGGTTAAATTTATTAAACACAGATATTTCTATTTGTTAAATTTAGCATTTTTTAATATTTGTGTCTGATCATTATATAAAAAGTATGCCCCACACATGTCAGGCTACTTGATTTTTTTTTCATGAGGTTTCTCAAAATATTGGAGCAGGTCAAAAACAAATGTTTGAGGTGTCTGGTCACTACCTGCTGTGTTTTTCTACAAGCATTTGGAAAGCTTAAGGCTCATAGTTATACAAACCAAACATCTCAACTGAAAATACATAAGCAACTCTGTGTTAGTAAAATCATTCTCTCAAGATTACAACAATCCCTATGAAACACAGCATGCTCTCAGTTGTGCAATCTTTATCATATTTGTGTTCTTTCCAGGTCATAATTGAGACAAAATAACTCCCAGCTGACCTGTTAGACCAGTGTTTTGCCACAGAATTTTCAAATTCAGCATCAGTTTTAAAATGGAGTGGTTTGGGCTAGTTCGGGAGAAGAAATCTTTCTTCATGTATGTTATTTGGGCACTTAGGGGTTTTTTTTCATTCCATTCATCTATAATGATCTATAAAACATGCTTGGGCCTAATCCTGCACTTGCTGACATCAGTGTTAAATCTCTACATAAGCATATACCATGTGTACCTTGAACCTTAAATGAGATTATTAAGGAGTACTCAAAATTTCCAGAAGTTAGTAACTCATCCCCTAACTACTTCATCCCAATTCAAACAGAGGTTTGAGGAGTTTTGGCAGTTCATCAAGGGCTTCTAAGTTTCTCCGGCCAGACAGCATACAGCATTGAATGGCTGTTCAATTCAAACTAGTGAATGGCATTTCAATTCAAACTATTACTACATGTACCATGTTTACCTGAGAGTTTGTACAGAACTTAGGGGCTTGCTCTTGCACCATTGGAATCACTGGGGGTTTTACACTGACTTGAATATAAGCTCAAAAAATTTCCCATGCACTGAAACAAAGATCCTAATTTGAACCTCAAGGGCATTTTTACACATGTAAGCAATGCAGCACTGGGTGCTTTGAAAAATGCCCAGCATGGCAATGCTTGCAGTTCTATGAGCAGCGAAATGCATATCAGCACTGAGAAAATGGCGGCAGCGCTTTTTTGAACTAAAACACATAGAAGGTGCTCTAGTTCAAAAGCACACCATTATTTTCTGCACGGTGACACACATTTTGCTGCTTATACAACTGCACGCGGCACAGCACAGTGAGCATCAGCTTGCGTGTGGAGCAGATTCTATTAAGCAAGTCTGCTCTGAAGCTGTGGATCTCTGGCACATCACGGGACCAGAAAGTATGTGTATAAATGCCCCTAGGTTCCATACTAAGGCAAATAATGATAATATGGAACAAAGGCCTGCAGCCAATAGACTCATCAGTCTGACACAGTGAGACTTTTCGCTGTCCATAATCAATGAGAACAGCCTCAGAACATAAACTATGGGGACAAAAACAAATCCCAGATCACAGGCCCTCTTAGTTATACTAAGAGATTATTGCTTGTGTGTGTGTCTTTCTTGCTCTCACCCACAAATACACCCCTTCCAATATATGTAATAAATTTATATATAATAAATATATATAAGAACATGATAGCTGTACATATATATGTATGTGTATACACACAGCACACACACATATCTATGTGTATGTATACACATACACATACACAAACGTGTATATACAACTGTACAAGTAAGATTTATTCCTCATTTTTGCCATCAGATATCAAGGTACCACTTAGAGAAAGTATAGTCATAGGGGTTTTCAGGAAAGTAAGATTCCAACAACCCCAGTTTCTTAAAAGTAGACCAGGCCCTTATCATAACTTCTTGTTACAGCACATCTGCTCTAGCTAAAACAAAGAGTGCACTTGATCCTCCCTTGACAAGAGAGTCTAGTCCCTTATGCATAAACTGTATTAATAAAAATATTAAAAGAAAATACTATTTAAAAAATATGAGAATTCAGCAATGGTTAAGTATTCAATGTACAGCTAATTAGGAACCACCACGAAGCATCCCGTTAACTGAGATGTATAATAACTTAAAAAAACATTTTTTCTCTACAAGCTTATCTGCAGTTGACTTCACATATGCTTTGTATTTGAGAGACATGCCTTTAGTCACTGTAATATATATAATCCTGTTACCACTGTTGTATCAAGAGCTGACTTAAGAATGATGATTCCTTTTCACAAGTTTCAAGGTAAACATTTTGGTTCTACTTTGGAATGAATACAAAGCTTTTCAATTGTCTTTGTGAAAACATCATTGTCCATGTTCAAAGTGATGCCTAGACCTTTCAGTCTTTGCGGGGGCTTTTGTGTCCTTGTAGTAAGGGTGCTGGAATGTAGGGCATACAGATTCAAGTTTCTACTTGGCCTGAATTGGGACTTCTCCCAGGGCCTCCCACATTTCAGGTTTCTGTTCTAACCACCAAGTTATCCAGTGGAAGAATTCTCTCTTGCTCACTCAAGCTTCACCAAAAGGATATGCTTCAACAAAATGAAATTTCACCAAAAAATGTTTTAACCGAACATATTTATATCATTTATATTAATGCTACAAGGCAGAAGTTTCCTAAACCACACTGCTGAATCAAAGCTGTATGTTTCATCTTCCATTGATCTGTCAGACTTCCCCTTGGAGGTACAATTCTGGTAAAAGAGAACATCGAATTTTTTTGTTGGTGGTGTGATACTTTCGACTGCTTCTATTAGATACTAAAATCCCACATGGGCACTCCAATAATTTAGAGAGAGAGAATGAGAGAGAGAGAGAGAGAGAGATCAATTAATATTTTATGCTATCATAACCAGGTTTTGGGGAATATCTGGAGTTGAAATCCAGCACCCCCCATCTCCACCACCACCATCCCCTTTGTGCTTCTTTGGTGATGAAAAGTGACCAGAAAGCAGACAAAGTTGCCAAACTTTCTCATACTGGGGTTACATGCATCTGTTTTATGTCAGAATAAGGAGTATATGAATGCTAATAATTATTCTACACGTCCAGCTTAATTTTCAATACAAGCTACTATGCATCTTTGCAGCGTTCTCATGAACAGTTGTCATGTTTCAGTCTGAAAGGATCTACTCTGCACTGGTAGATGAAATAATCCTTGCTATCTTTTGGACAGTCAGTAATGTTGGTAAAGAGCTTGAAAACTGATCCAGGTGAAGGGTTCTACAAAGCTATAATAATGTTATCATTTGTCTCTTGTTTTTGAACTTTTCATACCATTTCCTTTTCTTTAATCCAGAACAGGATATATGTTATATAATAATATCAATTTTTACAGAATAGTCTTGTTTCCAAATGCAAATAGCTCTGATTAAAGTCTTCACAGCTTCCTTAAAAAATTTACTATCTACTTTGATTTCTACTGTCCACAAAGTTTTCTATGGAAGATCCCAGATATGTGATACTGAGAAATCACTTGGGTCATGCTAGCTGTTCATACTGTTGAGGGTAGTGCAAGCATCTCGTCATTTGGTACAATCAAAGCTTAACATTTTCCTTCATCTTCCTTACATTAAATATATATATAAACTTTGAGGCACTTTCTGCTCTACTTTATTTTGCTGTAAATTGGTTGTAGTCTCAAGATTTCAATTGAGTTTGAAGTAAGAGCTAAATAGATAAATCAATATGCAGTTTCACTCCCTGTGTAGCAACTATCTAATTCTGTGTGACTTTCCCTAGTGAAGGTGAGCTCTCTAAGCAATGCTTTCCTGAGGCTCACCACCTGGATTTGCATCTGCTGTCCTCCTCTTTGTTATGACCCCCTCTGCGAGGAAGTGATATAGTATAGTGATAAGCTAAGGAAATTGAAAGTCAGATCTCCTGAATTCTTTTCCTTCAGCAGTGTGTATGGGTAGGTATCTCTGTAAATCATGGAGGAAGTGCCCCCCGCAGTGGCTCCTTTAAATTTTTGTCATTTTGCTGCTTCCCCACCCCCCACTTCCACTCCCCAGCTGCTGATTGGCAAAGGGGCCCCAAACTATCCTATACAAATCCATTGTCAAACTACTAGCAAAACTACACAGTCAACCCTGAGACAACCACAAGATATAACACACTATCTTTCTATCTGCCACAGGTAACATAGTGGGACCAGAGTGGCCAACATCCTGCTGCTGCAAAGGTTGTTAAAATATGCTAGACAGATCCAAGGAAGAGGGCCAAGCCCCCTGCTACAGAAGAAGGCAAAAATGACTGCAGTCCATATCAATCTGACCATGAGGTAAAATTCCTTCCTGGCCCCAAATATGGCAATTGGTGTGACCTTGAATGGAGGGGTATGACCCTCTAGTAAGGATCCCAGCAAGATAAACATCCAAACACGTCTTGAAGGCATTCAAAGTAGGTGCTTGAACCTCCTCCAGCGGCAGTCTATTCCAAACCTTGGGGGCTCGGACAGTAAAGAAGTTCTTCCTTATGTCCAGCCTGAAACGGTCATGGAGAAGTTTGTGACCGTTCAACCTTGTCATCCTCTTAGGGCGTTCTGGTGAACAGATGCTCCCCCAGATCTTGGTAAGCACCCCTGATGAACTTATAGGTGGCCACCAGATCGCCCCTGAGCCTGCACTTTTTCAAGCTGAAGAGTCCCATGGCTCTCCGCCTCTCATCATAAGGTCTGTTTTCCTGACCTCTGATCATGCTCGATTATGTTGCAGGGATTATCTATCGTACCTTCCATCCAAATACTTTCAGCATATTCCTTTTATATATATATATATATATATATTATTTATAGTAAGAAGTAGGCTTATTGTTTTAAATGGAATCGAAGAAAATTTGACCTCTTTGAACTTAAACTTTATACTGTTATTGCCAATATTGTGTTTGAAAAACAAGAATGAGAATCTTTTATACAATGATGTCACTGTCATAAAAGTAGTTTTCAAATGTTTCTTGAGTTTGTTTAATTAGGTCACCTACAAGCTAAACTCAGATACCTGAATCTGAGTTCTGGAAAAAAAGACACAAAACTATACGCTTCCCTTAACATAGCTAAAATCCTTTGCCTCTCAGATACAGCTTTGATAAAAAGATAGAGCTATTATATTTAGAGTTATGTAATTTTCTGCCCTGAGCCCTGCAAGATCTGATACCTTTATTTTAATATAGGTGGAGTTTTCTCAAAGAACTGTATATTATTTATATGCCCAAAAGTTTCCATTTTATTTAGGTACACAAAGAATTTATGGTGCACAAGAGATTAAAGAGACCAAAAATAGAAAGCCACTTCCTCTTCCAACTAGTTCAGCTTTTCTGAAAATAGGTGCAGGTTCAAAGGTCTGGGGTTATTTCACACAAAAGGGGAGTGAATTTCAAAGTTAAGAGGCTCTCAAAGAGACCAGGCTGGTGGCAGGACTCTTTCTTCTTTAGCCAGGGGACTACTAGTAGTAACAGAGCTGTGACAATGCAATAAAGAGAGAAGAGATATATGTCCCAAGACATTTAGGCCTTAGGAGGAGAGTTAGGAAAGTGGCCCCTTTCTAAGAAAAATGATTCCATGGGAATAAATTAATAAAAATATATTTTTCTATCCTGAGGCAGACAAGGTTTTGGGGTAAATCCGATTCTTTTATTAGACCAACTAAATAGTTGGAAAAATTTTTCTTAGCAAGCTTTCGGGTTTAACAACCCTCCGTCAGGCTAAAGAAGCATCTGCAGTTGGTGTGTGCTCTTCCTGGATGGAATGAGTAGTAAAGAGGCCAGAGGCTTGTATGCATGCAGGAAAACCAGTCAGTGAAAATGTAAATTGAAGAGTCAGTAGGTGAGAGACAGGCTGGGGGGAGGAAGGGGGATGAATGTAGCAGGTAAATAGTGGAGAGGTAACTGGGAAGTCAGATGTCAGGCAGGTTATAACGTGTCATAAATCCAATGTCTATATTTAGTCCATGATTTTTGTATCCAGGAGGTTGATGAAGTGAAGTTTATAGGCTCATCTGTGAAAAGTGTTTTGTAAATTGCTTCCTCAGCCTGATGAAGGGTTTTTAAACTCAAAAGCTTACTAAGAAAATTTTTTCAACTCCCTGCACAGGGGCATATATACTGTTATCAAGTCATCTTCCAATCTTTTTGCTAAACCATAAAGATTAAACTCTCTAAGCCTCTCACTCTATGGCATTTTCTCTAGTCCTCAAGTAATTTTTGTCATTTTTTAAAGCCCCTTCTCCAACTTTTGACCATCTTTTTTCAAAACGTGAACACCATAGTTTAATCTATCTTCTGATGCTTTTCATACTTTGTTAACCACAGTTGGCACCTGATATAAATGTGTGATAAGTAGAAGACTGCCCCCACCCCCTACAGTTTCCAGCCATTTGCATTATTTTTCTACAAAATAATCTAGAAATCAAAATCCTTATAGACAAAAATCATTGTTCATTTCAGATTCTTTATAAAAGAAGGCAGATTCTGTAACGTATCTAGAGATGTGCCAGCATACCAAGCAGTTTAGATCAGTTATTTCAATTCACTGTAGCAAAAGAAACCAGTCATAAAATCCTGACTCAAATGACATTCAGGATGTTGTGTCTCAAACCCTCCTCTGTTCACAAGTTACAGATGATACAATTGATGATACAGTTGTTCACAAGTTACAGATGATAGAATAATATATTCATATAACATGAAATAAAACACAAGATGTGATAAATATACTATTGTTTTCTGGATCCTCCATTTATTTTATGCCCTGATCCTCTAATACACTGATTCTCCACCAAGGTGCCACCGGACCCTGGGTTGCCATGAGAGCCTTTTAAGGATGTAGTGAAGTGCCACACAAATTTAGCCCTGTTACATGTGCAAATACCTACACATGATTCACAAAATTCAGCTATTTCAAATAGAAATCAAGGCCACTGACAGATGTTAAAAATACAACAAAACAGAGCTTTAGCAGAAGAGGCATCGTGTCAGTTTGACCTGGCTCACCCAACATCTGTATAGATCATGAGCTTCAGCAGGGCTTTTGGTGCCAAAAAGCCCTGCTGAAGTGCGCAATCCAAGCATACACTGGGGAGCCAGGTCAAACTGACATGATGCCTCTTCTGGGCATGCACTGCACTCAGCGCAGGGATGTGCTGAGCCGAAAGTAAAGCGCTATTTGTGGGGATGGGGGTTCACATCTGTAAGCAGCCCAAGTGTCTAAAACATTTCACTTGATGTCACTTCAGCTGTTCAGTGACTTTTCCTGCTCTTTCCCCACTCACACAGATCAGGATAATAACTAACTCTCTACTTTATTTTTACTTAATGCATCTTTACTTGATTCCCCACTTAGAATTAAGGTAAAACATTAATTAAGATAAACATTACCAATTTCTATTATATGAAGCCTCTCTATGGATCTATGCTATTTTTGGAAAGTAAATCCAGAGACGCAGGTTCAGACAGGTCCATTACTCTGTTATGGGTTTGCTTCTTTGTGTACAGCTAATACCCATGAATTCTACCAAAGATGCAGGAATCTTTGCATCTGTCTTCCTGTTTAGTGACATAACCCAGCAGTTCTCCTTGGTTTGGGAACTCGCAAGTTTTGGTATGCTTGAGAGGAAGACAGAATTTGACCTCACTGAATATACAGATTTCAATATTATTTCCACTAAAAGCACCCAGCTTTTGAAATAGACTCAAATAGAGGCTATCAGAGCTCTTTCTAATTAAAGTGTACAAAGTGCATGTTAATAATGATATTATATTCTTGGGATACGTCTGTATGGGATCTAAATCTTCATCCCAGAGTTTTGAAAGTGAGAGCATTGCCATTTGAGCTAATGGAGCTTTTTTTTTTTTTTTTTGGCTCAGTCAGCCTAGAAGAGGTTCTTTATATCTTTACCTTCAGCTCCTTATACAGTCTTGCCTTTCACTTCTGTAACAGAAGAATTCTCAATGGAGCTTTCTTTGAAACATTAACATTCTCCAAGAAGTTCCCGGAACACCATATTACTATAACTTGACACCAAGTTAGAAGCTGCCCAATAAATGTTTGCAAGTCTGCAATAAACTCTGTTTCTAATAGTGTGCTTCATGCTGTGCTAGCAAAGTGCAGAGGAAATGACTGAACAGAAAGCTCATATATAGTACTAAAAACGACACCAACTGCATTTCAAATACAGTACCTCTCAGTAGAGTCTGACCGTCTGCTTGTTCTTTTCTACAGTGAATGATTTTGGTCTGCTTACCTGATTGAGAGGACACAGAGGGTTCAGTAGAACAGTGAAATATTTCTCAAGGTGAACTGAAGCAAATGTATTCTTTGTTCTAGTTTAGAGGGAGCTTCAAATAAACTGATGGGTTTTTTAAGAGGTTAGAAAACTTGAAGAGTCCAAATATTGTACAAGATAACTTTTCTTGCATCCTTCTGGAACAAGTCATATGTTCCCTGGGAGGTGAGTCTAGCTAGCTTAATGAGCCAGTTGGTTTCCCTGCTTTCTCTGTCTACATTATGAAGTTATACATGCCACTGACAACTTCTCCTCTGTGTAGATACAGATTTCTACCCAGCAGACTTCCTCATAGACACTGGAGGTGACCTGAAAGTTTCTCTTTGAAAGACAAGGGACTTGTATTGGTATCATTCATATAGTATCTGAAGACCATAAATTATTAATTACCGTATTTACTCAAATCTAAGTCGACCCTGAATTTAAGACAAACCCCCAATAATCAGATTCTATATATGGAAAACTTATAAATTAACTATGGGTGTGTGTACCCAAAATGGGGGCCCTAAACTGAAGTAGTGGGTTTTAAAAAACACTGCTTCAGTTTAGGGCTGATTAAACCCCCGTGTTGTGCACACCCCCCATTGACTTACCTGCCTCTCAGGTGGGAAGAGTAGAGCGAGCTGCTGGCAGGCGGAGCGGCCCCGGGGCTGCGGGGTGGGGGGGGGGGCTGGTGCTTCCCACGGCAGCTGTGGCCACCCCCCCAGGGGGCACCTGCCCACAGGCACCCGGCTTGGGCAATCCCAGGGGGCACCACTGCCATGGAGGGAAGCATCAGGCCCCCATGCAGCTCAGGGAAGCAGGCAGGCTCCAGGTTCGGGGAGGGGAGTGGAGATCAGGCTTGCCGCTTTTCTTGGATGGAGCCTGCTTTCCCAGGCTGATGCCCGGCTGCTTGCAGGGCTTTCTGCAAAGCTGTGGAGCTGCACGGAGCCCAGTGCTTTACTCCGTGGCTGTAGTTCAAAAGCATTTAGCCTGCTTTAAATTGTCATGTACACATGCCTCTCGTTTCATCTACACATGGCCTAATTATCAAAGTGTTGTCTTAAATTCATCTCCCTTCCACTGCTACAACAGGGAAAATAGCGGCTGGGAGTGGGGGTTCAGGTGGCCCCCTTTCCCTCTGCTCCCTCACTTCTTCCCCCTATAGCTTTCCTGGCCCCCCACCCCACTACCAGCAACCCCCCAAACTCCCCACAATATCTTCCCCTTATCTCCACTCCCCAGTCTCTCTCTCTCTCTCTATCCCCCTTCCCATCCCCCACCCCCACCACCACTTACGGTCAGATGCTGTTTGGACTCTGTTCCCTCCCATAGCACTTGGGAGCTCAGGCCTGGCTAGGCCATGCAGCAGTGTCAATGCTGCTGATTGGCTGGGAAGACAGTTTCCATGTGTCCCATGCCCAGGAGGGAATCAAGCCCAAGTCAGAGCTGATCTATGGAGGGCAAGTGGGTGGAGGACACAGGAGGCTGCTCTGGGCCTGACTTTGACCCACACCTGGGCTCAAGGCCAGAGTCAAAGCCTCAGCAGCTGATTCCTACCTCTCCACTTTGTATGTGAATCTAAGACAAGGAGCTACCCCCCCCCCATGCTGATTGGACGAAAAAACCTCATCTTATATTCGAGTAAACCCCATAGTCATTTACCTGTGTAGGTATGAGTCACCAGCACCCCACAATTTCATCCACATTTCCTGTATCTTAACAGCCATCCTTTCTCCTGTCTCTGCCTGATACAGAACCACAATTTTTCCTATCCTCTCAGCCAAATACCAGTCACGTCTATACAAGATGCTACATAACCACAGCAACAAGCTATGGCAACGTAGCATCAGCAAGTATGGACCATGATGCCAATGCTATTGTGCAGTAGGGTTGGCAATGACTGCACAGCCAGGACTACTCAGTAACAGTGGTTACTGCCCAGTCATTTAATACTTGCTAAGGTAAGTACTAAATGACTGGGTAGTAACAACTGTGCAGTTGGGCACATGTGTAGACGCATCCACTGAGAATCAAGGTATTTCCTTTCTTTAAAAACAACTCTACATCCTTGAAAGAATTATTAATAAAAAAAGTTGTTATACAACATATATTTTTTGAGTTGAGGCCACTATATTCAAACTGATTTTAATTGTTAAAAATTAAAAATACACACTACCTTCTATTCAGGAAAGGGAAGCTTTGAAAGAGAGACAGAAATTTGATCTTTTGAGCATAGCTATAATGCTTAGAAAAACATACCGCACATGACTCAGTACAGTTTATCTCTGTATCCAAAGGTATGCACCAGTCAAAATCAAATGACTTTGCTTCACATTCATGCATGAGAAGTTTCTGCTTCAGTAACCACATTAAATAAGTTTAAGAAATGAGACTACTAAGGCCTATTTTCTAGCTTTCAAAAATACCTCACAAGTTACAGACTATGCTTTTATATAGAACTAAAAATACTGGGGGGTTTTAAAAAGGACTGATAATTAGTGTGTAGCGTGACATGTCATTTATTAGCTATTGTTGAATATTTTATGCATTTCTTTTTTGGTTTAGTTTTATCAAGAACTTTTTTTAAGATTACTGTTATTGTTCATCTTCAAAAGTTGGGCTCACTGGCTTATAGTTCCCTGTGACCCCTCTAGCTTAGGTATCTAATTCTCTTTGGAAACAAGGGAAATAAGGCTCTAACCTGTTCATACACTTTTGAGTTTCAGCTAAACACCTATCTGAATCTTTAGGTGCCTAAGTACTTTTGAAAATCTAGCCCTCTGTGATTATTAATGAAAATGTACTCCTGCACTGCACACTCTAGAGACCAATATGTATACTATTTTCAGAGCAGGTAAATCTAGCTGTAAGTTGTTTCCCCAGCCAAAGTATTTTTGCTTTCATAGCCCAAAGGAGATGACAGCAGAATCCCTCTCCTTGTTACTGGTCAGCCCAAGTGTTAGGGCACTCACCAAAGAGGCAGATTCAAAACCTGGCTGCAAATCAGGAAGAAAAGGAATTTGAAACTAGGTATCCCATAACCCTGTTGGGATATTGGGCAGGTGTGGAGGTGCAGTACTCCTACCTTTTCCTCCTCCTCTAATGGCTGTTTTATGAGAAAAAGGATCGACCTGGTTTGTTGAACCACATGACCCTTGAGGTTCCTTCTAACACTGTGGCTCTTAGACATCTAACTCCAGAAGCCTTAAAAAGGCACCTAAAATTAGGTACTGTAACACAACGCCAAATTAGGAACTGCAACACAAAACCTATGTTTTCCTTTTAATCTAACCCTTTTTCCCCTTTGAGTATCTCTGAGTCCAGAAATAGGGTTAAACACTGCTCTGGTTAGCATACAATTTTAGTTTGCTTTGTGGAGGCAAGGTCTTAACCACATTTCATAAACTTACTCTTAATTCTATTGTGGAATACAGTGAAGATCTTTGTACTGTTTATAAAATACAGCCTGCCATAACCAGGTCAAAGGACAGCCATCATAACTCACCTCTTGACAATGTTGCATTTACATTGCATATGGACCATTACAGCATGTTCTTCCACCACTTAAATAACTTTCCCCCCCCATATTCAAAGCTCCTTATATAGCACATAAACTAAAAGTTCACAAACTTCTTTTCAAAAACTGAAGCCTGTTTGAGAGCATAAAAAAAATCTTATCTTCATCAAATGAACCTAGATGATTGTCAGAGTTCATTGTGCAACAATTTCAATTCCACATCATCCACCAGAACACATAGAAGGGACCTCTGGTGTCATCAGGTCCAGTCCCTTGCTATCACAGCCAACAGCATTTTATAATGCTGCATTGTCCCCTTGGAGGTAAACTATATACATCAGCTGGAGATGTCAACATGTTCTTCTTGCAGTTTTCTAATGTCTGTGAATGTTCATTAGAAGGTAATGTTATAGCTAAAAATTACCTATGCAATATGCATTACATTGATTTGACATTATGTATTAATGGCTGCTATTATCTGTGACACTGGGTTAAATAACAACCCATAAAAAGTCCCCTCTAAGCAAGGAATATGAAAGAATTATCTAGCCTAGTAATTTAAATTTGTCTATGGTAGTAATAGCTATTCCTGGGTAGGAATGTCTGACTGACATGTGGAGGAAAACAGGACATGGGATTGGAAGGACCTCCTGGGTCATCAAGTCCCATCCCCTGTACAAGCAATTATAAGATCATGCATTATACATTTAAGGTAAACATGATTTCTTACTAGCATATAAAATGGTTTACAATTCAGTTATGTCTTTTCAATGTAAAATTCTGCAGTTCACTAAAACCTGGAAATGCATAAGCAACTTAAAACACAGTTTAATGTCATATTAAATTACACCTGTATTATACAGATCACTTGTTAAATTTAACCCAGTAGAATAATTCTCTTTTTAATTCACCAAAAGCTAAAACAAAATTTTCAGTCTGGTGCACCAGGGTCTCACAAAAGAAGGGCCTAGTGGCAGAACTTAGGTCAAGTTTGTTGCATGCTACACAAAACCCTGAAAGTAAGTGTCTACTATTCTACTACTTATTCTGAAATTAAAATAGGGGAAAGTTAAACAGTAGGTACCATGGAGGTTTTTCTAATGGTTCTGTTGCATAAAGACAGATAATGCATAGTACCACTTTTTATTCTATACATCCACTCAAATCCACACAACCAGATTTGACCTCAGATATACAAACTTAATTATGTTTAAAGATAAGAAAATATTCAGTGACTTTAAAATGCTCAAAATTTGAGTATATTTACTTCTGCCGATTTCAAACTTGGCCTCACTTTTGTGATTTTTTTCATGCTGAAATGAGTACATTGTTAGTGGAAGTAAGTATCTTTAAAGAAACATTTTTTTCCCTGTGAAAAAATGGACATTAGAGTGATTCCTCCTTTTTATAATCAATTTTCTGTTTCCAGAATTCACAGGAAGTGCAAAATTTCACCAAAATGTGACATTTGAGCCATTCCCCTTTTTTTCAGAGACCTGAGACCTGTACCTCAGGTACAGAGCAACCTGAGACCTTGTCCCTCAGCTATAGAGTGGGTCCAATAAAAGATATCACCCACAAAAATCCCTGTCTCTCACATTTTTACTGAACCATCATGGCTACAACATCCTCCCTCTCCTGCCCCCTCCTCCCCCCCACACCTACTCCAAATTTAAGATGTGAAATTGAGGCTGTAAATTTAAATACATCATGAAAAAAAATCTGCATTTTCTCTGTGAACAGATTAAGTGTCTCGACATGTCAGTGCAGAATCAGGAAATATACGTCAAGCTGAGACATCATCATGACATTATAATACAACAATATTTTTTCAGAAGTTTCTGTTTTAATGTTGCCTTCCAAATATTTTGATGTACATGTGTTCAGAGGTACAGCAAAGGCTTCAGATTTGCAAGTTCATCTCCTACTAATGAACAGAAAATTCCCATGGTCTCTCTCATCTCTAGAATACTTGCAATCCTAAATCCTTTTAATAATCTCTTAAATCTAAATTCGCTCCTGTGCAGCAAAAGCCTATGAATTACTTAGGTCTCACTTGAACATCCAATAGTCAGCACTGTCATGACCTGACTGCTACCAGAACCTATGGGCTTGTGTAAGTCTCTTTACACTGTACCGTAGTCACTGCTGTCACTGCTGCAACATACACACCCTTAAGAGTTGACTAAAGTAGACTCTCTCCTGGACCGGGTGGTTCAACTAGAGTTCTATTATCAGTACCATGATTCATTCTACTTACTGTAAAATGAATCATGGTCAGTGGATGACCACGACTGTAAAGAAAAGTTTACCAGAAATTCAAATAGTGACTGTCACACTTTGGAAATAATTATTACCAGAGGTGGTTTGGGCTTGGCCAAGACCACTTGGGAGACACCCAGGTATTTGCTTTCTGACTTCAGTGGGTTTCATTCTTGGCCCTCTAGTTCTCTTAGTGTGCATCCAATCAAATACTTTAGACAGAGGTGGGAAAAAAATGAATAATAAATGTCCTGAACCAACATGAATGTTAGTGGTAGGCAGCTGAATGTTACTCATTCATCATTTGTCATCTACTTCTGCCCTTTCCACAGAAGATATCCACATAACAGGCAACCCCCAACCCAATATGTCTATCAAATGAATCAAGTGAAATAGTCTTGGTGAATAATTTAGTTACAAATTCAGTTCTTTTGTGTGGGAAAGGGGGAAGATGAGGCTGGCAAATGATTTTAGCAGTATGTTTTTTCACTGCTAAGGTTTGTTATTCCGTCTGCAGCCCTTTTTCTTCTTTTTCATGAAAAGTCTCAAGAGTGAGAAAATAAAAGTCTGATAAGTGCACACATGTACATAAATGTATGTGTGTATGCTGGAACATTTAAATATTCACACTGAAAGTGTTTGAACAGCTGTCTTTAAAACTCTTCTGGTTCATAACAGTATCAGCTACCCAATCAGACAGCAAGGACAGTACTATGTGACTCAGGTGATCTAATAATAAAAAGGCAACAATCTAAGGTAATCATTCAGAACAAAATAACATTAGACAAATGATTACATTTAGTGCTTGTTGAAATATTTTGATTTTTGGCTGAAAGCCTCTTGAGCTTTACAAGTTTATTTTTCAACAAAAAACAGCAATTTTCTGTTTGAGTGTCAAGGCTTTCTTAGGAGGATCTTTTTTATTAGACCAACTATGTAATTAGGATCAAATTAAACCAGCTTTTGAATGCAAGACATTCTCTTATCTAACTTGATCCCAACTACATAGTGGGCATGTCTACATGTGTATTAATGCACCATAGTTACTGTGCATTAAGTTTAGTACCTGTAATAAGAGGTACTAACTCAATGTGCAGTAACCAGTGACACTGTACAGTAGTGCTGGTGCATGCCTTCTTAGTGATGCTAATGCACAGTAGACTAACTGTACTGTGCATTAGCATAATAGTATGGCTTCTGCCATAATGCACTAATGTGCAGTAGAATTAGTCTACTGTGTATTTAGCCTCTTGTGCATACGTGCTCAGTTAGTTCAATAAAAGATATCACCCTAAGAAATCCTTGCTTCTCACATTATTTCTGGCCCATCAGGGCTACAACATTACTCTTACACAAGTACAGAAAAAGAACATTTTATGAAAAAAAAATTGTGGAAAATGCCATTTATCTTTGAAAAACAGTCTTGCTGGAAAATTTTCCACCTACCTTATTTATGTCATGGAAGCACTTAGGGATCCCTTGTTGTAAGAACTTTAAAAACATTTGAAGTTTTGAAGTTGAAGTTTTGAAGATTAAGTCTCTCCCTAAAGAGCAGTATGTTCCCATTAAATGATTGTCAAACAATTTCACATAATGATTAAATACATAAAATAATCAAAGGATCTGATTCATTGCTATGCCTTTATACTGGAGCAACTCTGCTGATTTTAAGGATGAGCAATGTGTATGCATGGGACCCTGGGAGGAGGATGTTGTAGTAGTGATGGAGAGAGGGATTTGAGAGTTGTGAGTAAAGAGATTATTTTTAAAACTACAAAGGGAAATAATCTCTTAAACCAGGGGTGACCTACCTGAGGCAAGCATGCCATAAGTGGCACAGGCAGCTTTTGCGTGTGGCATGCAGCAGACTGGGGAGGGCACAAAGAGAACAGCTGCAGATAAGGAAAGGAATAGAAAACAGAGCAGCAGATCGGGCAGGGATGGCAGCTGGGAAGGGTGCAGGGTTTAATTTGTGGCATGTGTATCAAAAACTTTGGCTCCCAATGACTTAAGAAGTAAGAGGAGGGAAGAGAAAACCTGATAAAGGATATTTGGAAGACTTAAGAGACCCAGGTAGGGCTGTGTTTCAAAATCCTAGTGAGAAAAAGATGTCAAGATGGCTGACTGTCAGACAAAATCATGGAGATTATGACAGGTAGGTTAACATAATGTAGGAAACATGAGAGGAGGAATCAGAACGATGACAATATAAGGAGTAGTGGAGGCTAAGGAGTAGAAGAAAATATACAGTGAAGAGTCATTTTTGAGGGCATGTCCCTTGACTTTCTGTGTTTGAGACACATAGATGAAATGAAATGAAGATTCAGGTTAAATGTACTGAATCTTGGAGAAAAATAGGGAAAGCATCCAGCTCCTTAAAATGTCTGCAAGTTAGCATCTTCCTTATGAACAGCAATCTATCATCTAGGAGCAGCCATAGTTCCAAAGCACAAAAGAGCAAGGTATGAATGTGACAAAGCAATAGAAAGTGAATTCTTGGAATAAACTAATTCCAGCACATTCCGCCTTTGACTCACTTGACCTTTCCCCAAAGTTATTTTTAATGTCAGTTTTTGCTGTTAAATATGTATTACTATTATACAATGCTTACCAAGTGTGTTATGTAAAATTCTAGAGATAAAACTTCAATCCAGGGCCCCCTCGAAAGATTTCTGAACTTCCTGAGGGCTCTGGGAGCACATCCAAGGATTTTTATTGTTCCCAGAAGATATGTGGATATTATTTGTCATTTAGAGAATGTATGTTTGAGGGTTAGGTTGGACATAGTATTGTGTTCCTTTCCTGGATAGAAGGTAGGATTCAAGGGTGACCCAAAACAGATGTTGGGAGGAGGGAAACTCAAAAACTGGAAAGCCCCTGAGATATATTGAAGGATTACTAACCATATTATACATTTTATGAGGGAATCTTCAATATTACTCATCCACAATAAGCTCTCTTAGACATGACAGGATTTCTGCTTTTTTGCACATCTGACAATACAGCAGTGTGGAGCGGACATTGTTTTCCGTATCAAGCAATATTTTATAACTCATTTTTTTCTCACTATCAACTCTATATTTTACACTGAACAATAATTCCATATTTATAGACACTGCCAAACACTCTTTATAGCACTATTATTTAAAATATATCATTTTAGGGCTTGATGTTGTATCTGGACTATTTTTTTGAACCAACAGTATTACAGATGCAAATAACTATTGGAGCAATTAATGGCTTTTAAGAGTGAAATCTTGGACCCACCGAAGTCATTGGGAGTTTTGCCACTGACATCAGAATGACCAAGATTTCATCCTAGTCATCTAAATTCCCAAATGTATCCACAACCACATCAACAAAAAATGTGGGCCTATAGTTTATGGAGACAAATGGACAGTTACAGTTAAAAAAAAAAATCTGTTCTTTAATCCCATTATTTGTAATACTTTCATAGAAACTGTTTTTCTCTCTGGTGATTTTGCCTTTTCTTACCTGGCAAAAATTGATGTTCTCTCAATGGTTGGCCTGGCTCACAAGCCAGTATGACCTATATCCAATGGGTATAAATCCATATATCATCAGTTTGGAGAAGCATCTACTAATTAGCTCCCAGGCCAGCTAGATAGCCACTTCTGTGGGTCAGCATAAATTTTAAAAAGCTGCAGCATTTTAATGAATATGTCAGTAGCGCCATAATAATGTTTGTTTCCAGTGGATATATTTAGAACTGGAAGAATATGTGGAACATATTCTCCCTTCAAGACTTTTGGCCTGAACAACTTGCTAGCTTCCCTTTAAATCTAAGCTTTATAGTATAGTTGTTGACCGAAGTTACTGTGACATATTGCTCAGGGGGAGGTTGTTTTATTTTTGTTTTGTTCATTTGTTTTTTAAGTCATTATCATTTATTTCTTTTTTATTTTAAAGGAGAATGATTGGCCCACAGTCAGTCCTCCCTGGTTGTCTTTCAGATGTCAAGTAAACAGCTTCTTAGCAAGAAAGAGGAAACAAAGAGATAAATCCTGAGAAGAAATAAATCATAAATTTCCATGTTAGGTTTTTTGCAGCAATAATATATCATTTTATGGATCTGCAAAAATGTCCAGAATTATGTATAAGAATAGATGTGAACACAGCCTCTATCCCTTCTGGTAATTTAGTGTTAAAGGTAGGGCACGTGGGAAATTATATTTGTTTTAAAAAAAAAAAGGTCAGCTTTTTTATC
>NW_005842031.1:1103598-1118570 GCF_000455745.1 Alligator sinensis | reverse complement strand
CATTCCGGCTAAGAATCATAAACATAACCAGTGAATAAAGGTATTGAAAAGTTATTGATCCAAATTGTTCATGGTTTGCTCGGTTAAGATGCAGCATCACTATTTTCATTTGTACTAAGGGTCTGCATTGTTGTAGCCCCCTACAAATAGTATTTTTAAAAATACTATTGTAGAGGAAATCTAGAATTTTGGGAAAATCACAATGCTCTAAAATTAAGTTGCAACAATCATAGAAAATCCTCATCCCTAGACTATGTTTTTTACCTGCAGTTCAATATTCACCTGAAGTTCCTCCTGAGAAGTTGGACTTTTGGAGCTCAAAGTGTTTAATCTTCAGGAGATAAGAAGTTTTCATACTCCAAGCTATACGTATTCTGATATTTTTTTCATAAATATTCTCCATAATGAATTTGGAAGTCTACATAGCAAAGAACTGTAATGAAAGGTAAAGAGTTTTATTTACCTACACAAATGTCTTAGGGACATCATTTTGTTGAAAATATTTTACAGTTGCTGCAAAAGAAATACCTTTATTAGAAACACATTAGTGTCAACAAATATTCCATGAGATTATGGAATATTTCTTATTCCCACATCTTTTCTTCCAAAAATCCTGGTTCCTCAGCATCTTATCTATCATCCCTTTCAGGGGATTTTTTCTCTATGCATTTTTAATTAACCACATAAATCACTTTTTTTTTTTTTTTTTTGCATTTCTTTTGGGTTTTTAGGGACTTTGATATAAAATTTTTCACACGTGAATACAACAGGTTATCTGAATCATAGCAGAAGAAAACATATGGTTCAAGATTTAACATTTGAGTCACTGTCACTAAGGATATGATAGATGAGTAAGTTAAAAAGGGAAAGGGTACTTATTATCTGTTAGCGTTCTATTGTTACTCTTCTGTGTGTCCACATTGTCTATGGTAAGTCTGACATCTTGGGAGAAAATAAGTAGCATGATGGAGGCTTTGAAAGTGTAGTTTCTGTGTGATATGATATAGAACAAACCAGTGAAGAGATGCAAAGAAAGGAGTTAATGTGGTTTCATATTATAGCTTCCGCAGGTAGATGCAGTGGAGTCGGTGGCAGGGGTGGGCCGAGCGGGGAGCTCCTGGAGTCAGCCGTAGCAGTGTTGGCAGCGTGGGGGTGGTGAGTGCCAACTGGTGATCAGTGACTGCCCACAGATGCTGCCAGCAGCGTCGGCAGCGAAGGCAGGGAGTGTGGTGAGCGGCGATCGCCCACAGGCACTGCCAGCAACACTGGCAGCGGCCAATCTCAAGGGGTGCACCACCAATATCAGGGGGTGCATGTGTACCTGCGTGCACTCCCTACATGTCGCCAATGCTATGAATTATCTTGGCTCTAGCATGAAGATCCATCACTTAATTCATTTGCATCAGCTTCATCTTGTTTGATTCCAATCCAGTCCTAATCTGGACCGACATTTGAAATGCAGAGTCCCACAAACAGAGTGGATTGATACAGAAAATAATCACAAGAATCCTTGAGAAACCCATACATTGTTAGAGTAGTGCTATGTACAGAGGGAGGGAATGATTGGTTTAAACTGTTTTTCTAAACTCGCATATATGCAGGACATATTTTTTAAAATAAAGGAATTTCTGTAGCACGTTGTGTAAGGAGAGAACAAAAAGGAAAGGGAGTCACTCTCGTTAAAAGCTTAACGTTCTCTCTACACAGCAGAACACATGCAAGCTGTGAAACAGTGGATTGATGACGCATTAAAGTTACTGCACATTTCATTACTTTTCTGGGAAAATAGCTGGCTGCTTCACGACTTCTTTGTTAGTGATATGGGATTTGCATGGATGGGATTGCTAGTAAGCAGAGGAAGAGGTACTATTTAGATCTGAATCAGGCTTAAACAAGAATTTGCTTTAAAGGCTGAACCAAAATTTAAAAGGCATCAGCACTGCAATCTTGTGAGCTGATCTTGTGTGGTTTCAGCTCAAAATACTACAAATCTTGCAACTTCAGCTGTTCTTCCAGGATTTTGGCCTTCTTGACTCAGTTTAAGCAACAGTTGTCATGAGATTACTGCCATTTTGAGCTATTTCCAAAAAACTTCTGGAAAATACAAGTTTCTTCATGTTTTGAATCTGGCCTGATACCAAAATTATAGAGGAGGTTTGGTTCTGCAGATTCACATCTAGATTATCACTTTGTTGCACATTTCATGCAGTTCCTCCACATACACAAATGAATTAAATGAACTGTGGGAGGTTTCGTTTTGAAGTCCCAGTTCTGGGTACTGCTATTAGAAATGGAAGTCTCAGAACATCAGAGCAATGAATGTATGCATTATAAGCTTATATATAAACTGATAAAGCTTTCATTTAAAAATTAGTCAAATTTGCCCCTACTGTTCCTGTTAGGTTCTGGAACCTCACTGTCCTGAGAGTTAGAAACTTTCTGCTTTCTAGACTTAATTTATTGGCAAGATTATATCCATTCATTCTCATTGACAGTGCCCATTAGCTCAAATAATTATTTTCCTTCTTGGTATTTATCTCCCTTTGTATTTACAGAAAGTAATCATACCTCCTCTCAGCCATCATTTTGCTCTTTCAAAGGAGCCAAGCACATTAAGCTATATGAGGCAATAAACTTGCCACCCCCAGTCGTAGTGCCCTCAGGTACACTGCCATACTGGGTGTCTGCCCGCTAAGCTGGAGGAAGTATAGGTAGGGCTGTCCAAAGAGTCTAATTGCCTGGGGAGGGCAAACTGGCATGGCACTTAGTGGTGCTAATTAGGCTGCCCATAGTGGCATGAGGAAGCAATTACATTGTTTCCAGGTTTATCAGCAGCATGGCTGGAGCACCACAATGCACTTGAGGGTGTTGCAACTGTGGGCAATGAGTTGACAGCATAGAAAAAGTCTTAATCTCCTCTCCTGTGGCAGACTTTCCAGTCCCCTTATCATTCTAGGAGCTTCTCTCTGTACCTGTTCCAGTGTGCAGTGTGAACCATTTTTTTTAAACATGGTGAGTAAATCATCCTGGATTCCAAAAGGCCTTTTACTATAATACTAATGTTTCTCTATCTCTACAGACAATACCACGCCTGATACAGTCTCACATCACATTGACCTAAAGGACACTAGGGGCTCAGTCACCCTGTGACAAACCAGTACATTTTCTTCCCCTACTTTTTCCAGTTCCCTATTTAATAGTAGAGATTAGTTTCTGAAGGCATGACCTCACACTTTATACAATGACATTTAATATGCTAGCTCTCAGTGATCCACTTCTTCCTGCATGATATGCCAATCCTCCTTTCTACTGGCAATGTTCCCCAATTTTGTGTCATTAGCAAATATCCTCAGTAAATGTCCTATATGCTGTGTCGAAATTTAGTAAATACTTAATAGCATATTAATATTATGGAATATAAATATGTGTTATTTTATATTTTTAAATATGAAATACCTCGGCCCTAGAGTGCTTTTTGAGGAACTCCACCAGGAACCTCCTTCCAGTCCTCCCCTTCCAGCACAGTTCGTTGTTGTCTCTCCCATATCCAGTTCCTTGCTCATCTTACAAAGAGAGATGCCATATTAGTCCACACAGAGATGTCAAAGATATAGCTCGTAGGGTGGATCCAGCCCATGGAGCCCTATCATCTAGCCTATGATGCTCCCCATGAGTCTTGGACTGGACTATTACACCACATGAGGCAAGTGCCAATCAGCCCCACACGCTGCACACAGCACACAGGGCAGGAACTGGCACATGTGGGGTCAGGTCTGGTATGCATGCTGCACGTGGTAGACAGCACACTGAGCTAGGGTCAGTACACACTATACGTAACATGCACATCAAAGGCCGGTGCACACCACATGTAGTGAACAGGGCCAGGCCAAGACCCACAGGGAGCACCACCCCACAGACCCACTCCACATCACACATCCAGCCTATGGGGCCTGGTGAGTTTGAGAGCCCTGGTCTAGCACCTTTTAAATATTGCATTTTATCTAATTTTCCATTTTTTCCATGTCTTTAATTATTCTTTCCTTCAAAAATTGTTCTAAAATCTAGGACATATTAAGGTCTATAGATCTGTAGTTAATCAGATTATTATTTTCCCCAAAATAACAGCACTGTGACATGTCTTACAAGTGTTTTTCTTTATGGACAAGCAAGCTTGTAATCTTTGAAGAAATTTTGTTCTTAGTTTTATGTTGCCTTGGAGAGAGAATGTAGCAAGTAGCAAACTCTTCTGTTTGCTGTAGTGTCAAAACTTTGAGTCAATTCCTGGGACAGAGTTGCTTTGGGCACTACAGAAATTGGTGTAAAGGCTGAGATTTCTGAAATAAGAGTGGAATTGCCTTCATACTATTTATTTGGTTTAGTATATGTGAAACAAAGAGGAAACACTTAAAATATGCCCAGCATTCACTGCATCTGTACATCACCAAATTCTCTTCTACTGAACAGTCACCTGACACAGCTAAGTCTTTAGACTTTAGGTGGTACTCCAAATAAGGATGAAAGCATGATACTGATGTCAAAAGAAAGGACATTAATAGTCATTTAGGGCACCTATCTTGCAATTATTAAACATGTATAGCATGATATTAATGTGTCTAACTTTACATACATAAGCAATTCCATTAGCCTGACTGAGATTACTCATGTGCGTAAAGTTAAATATATGCATATATTTTAGAAGTCTTCTGTTTTATTTTAGTTTATATTTTGTATAATAAGGTATCTAAATCCCTCCTTTGAAAGACAAAAATGCATTGTATTCTATATATACAGTGGACTTTCAAATACTCACACACTGTTTAACATTCAGAGAATTGTAAACTGCTTAACAACATTTGATTCTTGTGAAATTACTTGGGAACGCTGGGCAACAATGTAGACCTTTGATTGGCTGACAGTGATGTCATACATGTGTCAATATTTCCCACTATAAGCACAGGTATGACCTTTTTACCTTGAAGTTTCCATATCATAATAGCTATAAGTGCATGGTTAATAGATTTCTGAGGGATTATTGCTCTTTTTGAGTAGCTGAAGTCACTTGGCGTTTTGGCTGGTGCCTCATACTGCACCTGAGGTGTGTGATAATTCCTCAGAAATGTACTGCTTGTCAAATCTTATGGTTTAATTATAAACATTAACCAAACTCAGCTATAGATTAACTACCTTGCCCAGATGTTTCTGTGGCTGATGGATGGATGTGATGATTGATGAAAAGAAATCCAAGTTATGAAGAAAGCCCATTGCTGCAGAGTTCTTTTGCTATGGAAAGAAAGAGCAGAGTAATTGCACTTTCCACTAACAGGACAACAGAGATATTTTCCACTGCTTACAGTGGAATGAACAACAAGGTTAAGTCTGGTTATTCCATTGCTAAAAGGGTTGTGGAAAAGTATGCAGCATAGTACAATAGACATCATTAATTTAAAAATCTTAGAGCCAAATTATGCTACCATAGAAGGCACCTGCATACCTGGAGCTCATCCCCTGAGAACCTAATAAAGGCTGTAGCGGTGGAGCCACTCTTAAGTTCACAGGGAGCCAAAAATGTCCAAGAGGGAGTCCTTTCCCAAACATCTCCTGAAAGCTTCAAGAGAGAAGTTGGCTCTCCTTCTGTAGAGGAGGCACATCAGTGTAAATGTGCTTGCTGTCTTCAGAGCTTTGATCTCAAATAGTCAAAAGCCTTCCTCTTTACCCAGAATGCCCTAGATCTAACTAGTAAGTCCAGCAAAAGGACTTACTTGTGATACTTATCCCCTCAGAGTTGTCACATATATTTTTGTAGTTGAAGAGTAATATTGTAGCTGCGATGATCCAGAAAGCATGTGAGGCAAGGCTTCACTTGCTGTGCTATTATCAGAGACCCAAGAAAGAATGCTTTAAAAGCTTATCTAACTTTACCCCAACTACACAGTTGGTCCAATAAAGATATCACCCTAAAAAAATCCCTTCCTTACATATACTTTTAGCATGTGACAAGGGATAGTTCCTGGTCAACATGGGTGACTGGTGCCTCCAGAGTCTGCGGGGTGGGGCACCAGCAGCCAATTACCGACCAGGGGGAGGTCCCCCAGTGGCCAATCACAGTGCCGGCAGCAAAACCGGAAGTGCCAGCTGGCGCCAATCTCAGGGGTGGCACAGGTCAGAGCTTCACTCAGCACGCCCACTCCCTGGTTGGCCAGTATTAACCAGTTTCTGGTGAATGTTAACTTTCTAGAAAGTCTAAACTCTTAGGGTGGAAACAGACATCACCTTTGTACCACCATAAACATTTTTATGTTGACACAAAGGCCAAGCAAACAGACATCCATACTCCTTGTCATGCCACGAATGCCCCAAATTTGTGGCTGCAACATTAATGGCATGAATTTGGGCCACTACTTGGCATCAGATGTCTGTTTGCTTTAAAACAAGAAAGCAAGGTTTAGCACTCCCAGGGCTTCATGGGCCTGATCCTGTGCACCCTGGGAATTCATGATAGTACCTTCCCCATTTGCGAAAACACTCATCTGGTGAATCTAACTTGGGGCATATCTCTGCAAATAAGGAAATTCTGGGTTTATCTATTTGCCGAGGAATGCCAAGGGAATTCCTGGCACCCCTCTGCTAGTGGGGAAACCTGGGGTTCATCTGTTTGCAGGATGTGCCCAGGGAGTGGCAGGTGCCCAATCCTGTGGCACAATGAGCAACATCTGTTTCACCAATGAATGTCATCTTATACTCTTAGAAAGCCACTTCTAAATGGAAGTGGTCTGAATATTAAAACTCTGCACATCTACTAACAACAAAGCCATATCCTGAACCATGCTGAGCTGTAAGCTACTTTTCTGATCCACCAAACCTAGACCTTACAGTTGCTCTGAATATGCTAGCAAGGACAGCCCCAAAGGGTCCCCTCCACTGAATTATGTGACCAAATACAGCACCGTGTGTACATGCACTAGCCATATCTCTGCCTGCCTTATACAGAGAAGTGGTGTCACTAAAAGCTCCATTATATTTGGGGATCCCTCAGTTTCTCCTTATGGCAGTTTTCTAGCTACTTTCATGGGCCTGAGCGTAAAGATCTTGCCATAAGTATTGCAATTTTGGGTTCAATCAATATTTGGTTTTGTGCCTAATTAAACACAATCTTAACTGTGGAATTGCTATGAATGTTTCCACAATACTGGACAAGCTGTAGGGCACAAAATACCTTTTGTTCCCTCTGAGGAAGGTTATTTTGTGCCCCTAGTTTTGTCTGACATCTCCTCTAACTACAAAGTTGATCCAATAAAAAAAAATTACCAAATAAATCTTGCTTCTTGCATATTTCTGAGACCATCATAACTACAGGAGCACCACACTTTCCAGAGCAGTACAAATATCCACATACTAGCTAGGATTAAATTTTTATATGGAGTAAATTCTCATGCTTCAAAATATAAACCAATTACTGACTGTCTCAGGTTGGGGGAGAAATATTCTCGTATAAGAATTTTATTGCCCATTAAAGGTTTCTTAAACTCCTTCAGAATCATTTTTCCTTTTTGAAATAGAACTAAATCAATAATGGGTGCATCTACACATGCAAATAAGTGCAACTAAATTTAATGTGCATTAAGCTAATGTGCATTAAGGGATTTTTGGCAGGTGTCCACATGTGCAGGGACTTGGCACTAAAGTTAATGCACTGGGGACTAAAGTTAATGCCAAGTCCCTGCAGCCCTGCCATGTGCGCCTGATGGCGGGGCAGACCCAGCATTAAAGTTAGTGCTGGGTTGCATCTATATGTGCTTAAATGTGCTTTAACTAATTGTGCCTTAATTTGATACCTGCATTTGCAGGTATTTCACCATTTTTAATTTGCCTTAATTTAATTTGCATTCATTTAATTTTCATTAATTTAATCTCACCATTTTTAAGAGCATTCATGTGTAGACACGTGCCTGTAATGCGCATTAAATTAAGCTAATGCGCATTAACACATCTTGTGTAGACGTGCCCTATTAGTCTCAACTGGTATAACAAATCTTATATGCCTAAGGCACATGATTTTGCCTAACAGACTAAATCATAACTTTCTAACTCTGAGGGTGGTTAAGCACTGGAATAAATTAGTTAGAGAGGCTGTGAAATTTCCACCTTTGAAAGTTTTTAAGAGCAGGTTGAACAAATCCTGTCTGGAATGCCTTAGACAGGGATGATCCATCCTTGAGTGGGGACTGAACTAGGTGACCTATTGATATGCCTTCTAGCCCTATTTCCACATTTCCACTGGGCAAAGATGATAACATAAACAACATAAGAATAAAAAGAATCCATTGCAGAACATCATTAATTAGAGTAGAATTATACCAGGGGTGATGCCATGGATGGTTGCCATTGGCAGTCCCCCAATACAAGGAGGACAGTCTTCCAGTAACTATCACAGTCATCAGTGGGTCTGGAGATGGCTGAGGAGGCCGGTCCAAGTTCCTTATGTTTGACTGCAGACATGGCAAATGGTTCTGGGAGGGAGAAGTGGGTTCTGATAATGCTGGGTCATGGCTCTGTCTCTCCATGTATTCACTTCCATAGCAAGGCAAGTTTGCTCAAAATGATGGATATCTTGTTATACATCACAGCACAACTGAGGGCCATTCAGTGTTCGAGACTCCCAGGTACTGATGTTAATAACACATTTCTTCGGATTGGGATTCAAGGTGTCTTGAATTCTTTTGCCTACCTCTAGATCAGTGGCCATCGGTGGGTTGGGAGTATAACACCTATTTCTTATAATATGTCCTGTCCAACAGAACTTGTGTTGTAAAAACGTGGCATCATTGCTGGTAGAATTTGCTTGAGCCACACTACTGGAATTTGCTCTTTTGTCCTTCCAATTGATATGGAGGATCTTCTGAAGACACGGTTGATGGTAACATTCCAAAGCTTTCAGGTGCTTCAAGTTGTCATCTAGGTTTCACACCCATACATCAGGGTAGAAATGACAACAGCCTGGTAAACAAAAAGTCTGGTTTGAGTCCTGATGTCATGATCATTGAAGACATGATTTTGGAGACATCCAAAGGGAGCACTTTCAGATTTAATCTGATGTTGAATATCATTGCCTATACTATTTGACCACCCAGATAGAGAAAACACTTGACGTTCTCCAAAGATTATCTTTTAATTGTAATATGTGGAGGAGCAGCTGGTTGGTTTGGGATGGGTCGGTAAAGTATCTTGGTTTTTGTGAAATTTAAATTGAGTCAATTTGAATGTAATACAACTAGATTGGAGAAAAACAACTATTTGCACGTTCCTCTCTGGTGCTACTATTTGATTCCTACTATGACAAGGTGGAGAGATATTTTAAAAATGATGTCATTACCATAACCATAGGATCTGTTCCTATTTTATTGCATGTTTCTTAGATAGTTTTAAATAATGCTGTGGGTATTAGATCTCATGGGCATGCAAATGATATTCTGCTCTCTAATGTTTATCTTTGGATCTGAGCAGTGACACATACTTGGAGGAATTGTGTGGTGAATTACATTCTCCAAGGCTGCTCATCACCCTAATTCAGAAGCATTCACATGCATTACCCTAGTTCCTTTCCACTGACAAAGGAAAATATCTCTGAGATGCTATTCTCAAGAAAGTTCCTCCTATATCATTCCACTTAAGGAGGGAGCAGTAAAACCCAGGATACAGGGTATATAGGCCAGTGGTGTGCAATTATGTCACCTGCAGGGCCACTTAATGAGTTTTAGTGAGCTGTTGAGGGCCACAAGGATAGCCTTGCTCCTTACAGGTGCCCCAAACCCTGGTCGCCATCTTAGAATCAGAAGACCCACCCCCCAGCCTTTGACCTTTTCCACTGGAAGTCCCACCCCTTGCCCCCAAAAGCACTCCTTTTGGGAGGGGATTTGCCATCTTCGAACCAGAAAAAAAAAATCATATACTAACAATCAAACATCTACTATAACATATTTTCATTTTATTTTTTTTAAACTGTCCCAATTTATGTGTGTTTGTATAGTGGATACAGACATAATTGCATAATAGCTCAAAAAGAAAGTCTTATTCTTTATATTGTGTGTTGGGGAGTTGTGTGGCAGGGGTGTGGGGGACTGTGTGGGATGTGGTTGGGAATGGGTCTGTGTGTGTTGGGGTGTGCAGGGTGTGGGGGGGTGTCTGGAGTGTGTATGGGGGCATGGGTGGGTGGGTACGAGGTTTGTGGGGGGCGTGGTTGCATCTGGAAGGTTTGGGGAGGGTTTGGGTATGGGTGCATGTGTGAGGTGTGGGAGGGTGTGGGACTGTATGTGGGTATGGTAGAGTATGCAGTGTGCATGTGGGACCCACCCCCCGCCCCCTCCCATGGCATACAGCCCTTACCACTGGCAGCAGCAGCAGCTGCAGCAAGTGGTGGACCCTCGGGGCACTTGTGAACCACAGCAGGCAGAGCCCCCCAGCAGCATACAGCTCTGACCAAGTTTCAGGAACTACACATGATGACAGGAAGTGGGGCCAGGCCACTGAGTCCATCAAGCATGGGGGCGATCACTAGCGAACAAATAAGATTGTCTTCCAAGGATCTTAATAGTGAGTCCACAGGTGGCTTCATAGCCTAATTCTAGATGCACATGCCTTGTTGCAGTGAAGACAGGTGTTTCCATGAGGGATGGTGTAACAGGGAACCCTAGCCCTGTTACCAAAAAGCTGGCCAGTCCCTTTAAGACTAGAACTTTCCAGGCACAGCATGCTGGCAGGGTAGGGGTTAAAAGATGAGCCTGGCCAGCTAGTCAGGTGACCGGAAGGGGGTAGGCCAGAACTATAAAAACCCTGGGCTTGGTGGCAGTGAGAGGGAGCAGCTGAAGGAGAAGGCCAGTGTGCTTAAGGGGTCCACAGGCCTGCCTGCCTGCCGTGAGAGGGAAACTCCTGAGGATTCTCAGAGAAGTGGCAGTAGCCCCACAAGGAGGAACGTAACCAATGGTGGGAAGCAGAAGCACAGAGCCATGGAAAAATGTAAGCTGGCATGTGGCCTTCTTTAATTTTTTTTTTTTGGTTACAGCCTGTGGACTTACTGTTTATATTTTTTGCTGGATAACTGGTGGTTTGTGGATGAGGCTGTAGGGGATGAGGAGGTCTCATTGGCACCCTTGGGTACATTCATAAAAGGCCAAGGGGCATAGTGCACTAGTGTGTGCAGCCGTACAGGGCCAGCATCTCGGAGCTGGATGCAGGACTCTTAAGCCGGGCCCCATTGGGTAATCTTGGCTAGTAGCCAGAGCTAAAAGAAAGGGTGACCTTGGGCAGTGGGAGCTCTGGGCCACCACCCAGCCTTGAGCTTGCAGCCTTCTGGCTCTGTGCTCAGTGGATGGGTCTCTGGGCCAAAAAGCCTGGGCTCCATACTGAAAGCAAAAGGATCCCCAAGAGGATTAAGGAGCTAGAGCCCTGGAGTCAAACCCTATCTGGTGGGTTTAGATAGGTAGGCCTAGCTAGAGAAAGACATGGTGGCTGAGAACCACAACATAGAAGTACAATAGGCAGTATCCTGCTTGTAAGAACATCTAAATAATATTTACATCAAGATGTGGCAGGAGAGTAAAAGAGGGATACGAGACAAAAGGTAGAAGGGAAACATTAAGGGATTTCAAGGGCACCCCTCATAGGCCACAGATAGCAAATAAGAAAGAAAAAAAAAAAATGCCGCCGGGGAGGGTAACCTGTTACAGATGGGCACTGTGTTGCTGCGTTGGATGTTCTTATGTTCTTTTCTCCTGTTCCTCTTTTCCTCTTCTGCCTGTTGATGAACTGTTTCAAAGTGGTGAGGTCCCTCCCAAAGAGCCTTCCTCCATTTTGGTCAGTCCTGAGCAAGGGTCTCCCAAGTGTTGATGTTATACCTCTTCAAGTTGCCTTCAGGGTGTCTTTGAAGCGCTTTCTTTGCCCTCCACTACTTTGACCTTCTTTTGCTATGAGAAAAAGATTCTCTTTGGAAGGCAGGAGTCAGGCATGCGAGCAACATGACCTGTCCAGCAAAGTTGTTTTTTGATGATCATGGCCTCAATGCTGTTGGAATTTGCTTCAGCCAAGACGCTGATGTTTGTGCATCTATCCTCTCAACTAATCTGAAGGCTCTTGTGCACTTTTTCCAAGCTCGAGATGTCTTCTGTATGTGGTCCACATTTCGGAGCCATACAATAGAGTTGGAATAACAATGCCTCAATAAACCAAGAGCTCCATTTCAGCAAGGATGTTATGATTTAAGAAGACACTCTTACTCAGACATCCAAAGGTTGTGCTCACACATTTCAAGCGGTGTTGTATTTCCACATTGATGTCTGCCTTTGATGAAAGATGGCTTCCAAGATAGGCGAAGTAATCCATGTTCTCCAGCAATTCTCCATTGATTTGGGTGGAGGGGGTTGTTTCTCTATTTGGAGCAGGTTGGTAAAGGAATTGCATTTTCCTGATGTTTAGAGTTAGGCCAAAACTCTTGTAAACTTCCAAGAATACATTAAGAATGGTTTGAGTAATGACAGCGTTGTCATCCGCACAATGGAGCTCCATTATGGATGTTGTCATGGTCTTCATTTTGGACTTGAGTCTGAGGTTGAAGAGTCTTCCATCTGTCCTAAACACAATTTCAATTTCAGGTGGGAGCTTTCTGTTGATGAGGTGCATTATGGTGGAGATAAAGTTAGAGTGATGACACAACCTGGCTTCAGTCCATTTTTCATCTCAAATGGTTCTGTTTGATTCCTGTTGCTGAGAACCCTTGCTGACATATTGTCATGGAGAAGTCTCGGAACACTGAACTTGTTTGGGCAGCCAGTTTTGGACAGGATTTTCCATAGGGCTTCGTGTTTTACAGAATCAAAGGCTTTAGAGAGGTCAATTTTGCTCATGACATTTCTCCTGGATTTGACATGCTGTAAAGATCCCGGGACGTCATTCTCCCCTTGTACTCAGCCTTGGTGAGGCTACAGCTGGAGTACTGTGTCCAGTTTTGGGCCCCACAATTCAAAAAGGATGTGGAGAAGCTTGAGAGAGTCCAGAGAAGAGCCACGCGCATGATCAGAGGTCAGGAAAACAGACCTTACGACGACAGGCTGAGAGCTATGGGGCTCTTTAGCCTGGAAAAGCGCAGGCTTAGGGGTGAACTGATGGCCACCTATAAAGTTTATCAGGGGTGACCACCAGTATCTGGGGGAACATTTGTTCACCAGAGCGCCCCAAGGGATGATGAGGTTGAACGATTATAAATTACTGCAAGACCATTTCAGGTTGCACATAAGGAAGAATTTCTTTACTGTCCAAGCCCCCAAGGTCTGGAATAGCCTGCCATCGGAGGTGGCTCATTGAACACCTTCAAAAGTAAACTGGATGCTTGTCTTGCTGGGATCCTATGACCCCAGCTGACTTCCCGCCCTTCGGGCAGGGGGCTGGACTCGATGATCTTACGAGGTCCCTTCCAGCCCTAATGTCTATGAATCTATATGAATCATGTCCGCAGTTCCTTGAGATGGTCTGAAGCCACTTTAAGATTCTGAAAGAATTTCTTCCGCAAGTGGGAGAAGGAGGTTAGTAAGGATATGGGTGATGACTTTCCCAGCAGTGGCCAACAATGAGATGCCTCTAGTTTCCCCAATCAGTTCTGTCCCCCTTTTTGAAGATGGTAACAATCAAGGCATCCCTTACATCGGCTGTGATTTCTTCCCTGTTCCAGATTCAAGTATGAGGACATGAAGCTGACATGTAAGTTGTTCTCCTCCTCCTTTGAAAATCTCTGCAGGTATTCCATCAATGCAAGGTTCCCCATGACTCGCATGTAGCTCCCAGGACTCAGCTGGAGCCTCACACCCCTAGGGGGACCCCTGTATGATGGAGCCAGTGGCCTGACCCCACTCCCTGCCACCATGTGCAATTCTTAGGATTCAGCCAGGGTGGCAAGGAGTAGCCACTCCCCATTGATCCTGGCTGAGTCCCAGGAGCTGCACATAGTGGCAGGTAGTGGGACCAGGCTTCTGGCTCCATCATGCATGGCTTCCAGCTGAGACCTGGGAGCTGCATGTGATCCATGGGGAGTCCCGTGCAATGGAGCTGGGCTAGCCCTGCACTCCCACTGATCTGGACCCCATGCTCCCATCAACCCAGGCTCCTTGCTCCCACCAGTCCTGGTCTGGTGCAGACCCACCATTCCCACTGGTCCCAGCCCCGTGCTCCTACCGGTTGGCCCTGCACTCCAGGAACCATGCTCCTGATGACATAGGCTCTGTATTCCTGCTCCCCTGACCTGGATCCAATGCTGGTCCTGTGCTCCTGCCAGCCCTGGGGCTGACCCTGCATTCCTGCCCCAACACCAGCCCTGCCCTCCTGCCCATCTGCAGCTTCCCCCATGTTTACTGCCACTTCCTTACCTGTTGCCTGGAGTGCTGCAGCAGGGACAGGAGGAGGAGCCACTAGAGGCCAGGGGAGCCAAGCAGTTCCCTGGGTGGCTACAGCAGCCCTGCCTGGAAGCTGTGCCTGCAGGCCGGGGCCGGGGCCGGGCCAGAGCCAAGGCCAGGGCCCACCTGCAAGTAAGAGTGGGATCAGTGTGTGCTGCCCTGGCAGGAGTGGACAGGGCTTGGCTCCACACAAAGTGCAGCCGGGGCAACTGTGGGCCAGGCCAGATACAATTAATTGGTGGGCAGCCACCCACAGCCTGGATGAAATCACAGGGTGGACCAGATTTCAGCCCAAGAGCTATATTTTGCCTGCCCCTGGTATAGGCCCACCACCCAAATCTGACCAATCCAATGAAATCAACTACGGGTCACAGCTATTCACAGAGCTGGTCTGTGCCTCTGCACTTTCTACACCCCTAGTAGTGTACCTTTTTTCTCCCAATAGGTATAACTCCATTTGAACTCTATTTAGAGGGGCACCATAGGATGCATCTGCTTATAGGAAACCCCACAGGACATACTTATTTCCCAAGGCAGGGG
>NW_005842031.1:1095206-1103588 GCF_000455745.1 Alligator sinensis | reverse complement strand
ATATAGAAGTTTGAACTGCAATTCCTTTACCAGTAAAATTCTACCAGACCAGTATGCCAAGAGTATGACTTTTCAGCCTACCAGCACTTCATGCCCTCTTCTCCCCCTCCGCTCCCCACACCACTTATGGATCCTACCTGGCTAAAAAGAACAGCCTAGCGTTCTCAGAAAATCAACAATTTGTCACAGTAATAGCAGCCAGTAACTGCCAAGCCTTACAATATAAGACCGTTCTGGAGTATTTTTGAAATTTTCACTCTGCATCTTCAAAGCTTATAAACACTAAGAAATTAAACCATACAACACCCATTTGTGGTAATTAAATTATATTAAAGATGTGAAGAATAGTAAAAAATGCAAAAGTGTGAGTTAGGATCAGCCCCTGGCAGACTGGGTGCTTGCAGACATTCATTTAATGCTACGAAAGGATCTTAGCCCCAGTTATGCTTCCCTTCCATGCCACACATGCATGGGAGGAGGCACAATTGTTGAGATAAGGGATCAGATCCATATTCATCTTCTCATGTCTCTACACCACATTTGATCACTTTGTTACACATGCTTGTGCTTGTTTATTGTACTTTGCAAGATCTTTCATTGTACATGTGCCTTCGAGCAGTGGGCATTGCAGCAGGTGTTGCATAGTCTGAGGCTCTGTGCCACAATCACAGGTAGTTGAACCTATGGTATAGGCCCACTTCTTCATTAGTTCCTTATTACATGACTGTCAGTGTAGGGAGCCTGGGATATTTTACAGTGCCTTCCTCCGCTTCCTGGAAGTTGTCTGGCAATCAAGGTGCTGGGTCATGGAGAGCCCGAGTGCTCCCTGTGATTTGTATTTTTAAAGTGCCTTGCCTGAAGCCCCTGCAAGTTTTTTTTTCTAAAGGTTTTTCATATTTTTCCTAAACCTGAGTATGGAGAAATGTTCATAAAAAGTCCACCCACGAATTTCCATTATGTTTGTGAAAAAAAGAATTCCTTCCCTGTGCAGTGAGAGACAACTTTTGAGTAAAAAGCTACGTGTTTCTGAGTAAGTGTAATAAAATGTATGCCAGCTGCTGGACTTTCCAAATAAGGAAGGAAAAGGAAAAATTCTCCCAGTCTCAGCTTTTGGCAAATAACATGTCTGAAGGCAGCTCCCCTCAGCCACAGCTCTCAGGTGATATAAAGCGAGGGATGCAGGAGTGGGAAGAGGAGTTTCTTTTCATCTTATTCAGTTGTCCACACACAACAAAAATCTTTAATGGTATTACAGCCCCTAGCAGAAATGTAATTCTCCTTAGTTCGGATAGATTATTCATGCATTACTTATCCCATGGAAGTTAGGCATTTTCATGTGAGTTAGGTGCCTCTGTGGATCTAAATCAGGAGTGGGCAAAATATGGCCCATGGGCTGGATCCAGCCCACAAAGGGACTTTGACTGAGCACACAGCCACAATCCCAGCCCTGGCCCCACCCCTCCCAACACAGGGGGTTGAGGTCCCTGCAGCACCCACTCTGGACCCACATGCCCCAGCCATGATGAGCGACAGCAGAGGCAGTGGGGAAAAAACCCACACTGGGGCTGTCCTGTGGTTCCTCCCTGCCACCACCAATAGTGCCACCTCTAGCCTGGCCTGGGTCCCCACAGCCAGCAGGGCAGTATGGAGAAGCCACAGGGCAGCCCCAGTGCCTACAACAGCCCATCCATGCCCATGGCAGCTTCCTACCTGTCTACAGCCCCATCCCATGTAGGGAGGTTTGATGAGCTGTTGCATGGTGTGGCGGAGGTGCTAACCTGGCCCGTGACAGCTCTCCAAAGCTCCCTATGCTGCCCACCCCTGATCTAAATCCAAATTACTCCTTCTCAAGCCTACAGTCAGTTAAATCAAGTTTTAGGCTCAAAAGTTCTCCTTTCCTAGGTACCGCCACTTCCACTTCCTTTTTAACCCAGCTTCTTCCATGCAGGAGGGCCAGCTGTCAGTTCTTCCTTTGCAAAGATGAATAACCTAGAGCTTCCAGTTCTTCCCATTAGGCCTAGCAGCCCTTAATCTTGACAGACAGGTGCTTACTATGTGCTCAGGAAAACAGCAACAGAACAATGAAGCACATTCTTTCTGTCACACCAACAATGCAAAATAGTGGGTCTGTTTTCTACGCAAAGACAGCTTTGGCATCAAAACGTGTACTTTGAGGTTTTCTGTGCCATTTTTTTGGAATTGTCCTTCAAAGCCATATTTGAAGAAGGAAAAATTGCAGGAATTTATTAAATAATAAATATTTTTGTGCAAAAATAAACAGGATTATTACCCCACAGCAGAAAGTGATATCCTCAAAATATCAAATGTATTTTGCTACTGGGAATCTGAGAATTCTTCAAATGTCTACCAATTTGGGGCACTACCCATTCTGGCTGTTCAGCCTCAGATCTTATCAGTAAAGAACCCCAACATTGTGGCACCCCAAAATTAGTGGACACTCATATTTTTGTTGTTTTTCTTTATTGGTGTTTGGAAGAGTTACTTTAATAAAAATTTGCTTGAAATAAGAACAAAGAAAATTCCTTATTTTAGAGAGCAGAAGATATGATCACCAACCTTTTCAAGACTACCAGACACATCAGTACACCTCTACTGTATATGCTTCAGCACCTGCTCATTACATTGGGGGGAAGACAACCCATCTACAATGGGTTTTTTTGTTTGTTTTTTGTTTTGTTTTTTTCAAATAAAGTCCTCTATTTTGAAATCCAGCTTTTGGCACCCATCCATTTTCCAACCAGCTGTGGTGTTTCATCTTCTGAAGAGCATAACTGACATCTGAAAGTTCAGTGCCATTGTGCTAAAGACTCCATAAACAGCCCCACCAAATCCTGTATGATAAATTTCCCTCTGATTAGTTAAGCAGATATTGTAACGTGCCAATGGAAGGAGGTTTTGTTGACACAGCATCTCTGGAGACTCTGATATGTTTTCTTTCAGTATTTCAGTGTTCAGCAACTAGTGCAGTGAGAATGACAGAGAATCAGTCAACATTATTCACTCCTGATGATTTTTCTGTCTCTTCTTGTCTTTCTTGCTGGGTTTTTTTACACGGCCAGATAAAATTCCGCCTTGGGGAACTTAAATTGAGAGAAGCCTTTGAAGGTCATAATATGACAATATTGTTTGTTCCAAGTACAAGATGCTCTTTCAGACTATGGTCCATAAAGTCACTTCTGTATACTGAATGAAATGAACAAGTATGGGGACAGGGGTATTGGTGGGTATTTTTTTTTAATTATTTTCAGTAATTGCATTGCTAGGTCACTTTACTGCATCATTTTAAAATCTTCATGGAGTACTCCTTCCATGAACATATCGGTTTTATTTTGGAGTTTCCTCTTAACACTGTTAGTAAATCTTTCCACATAATGGCAGCCCTTTAGAATTGGCCATTGTTAAAAAATATTACTGGCTACAATGAGTGTGACAATAAATATGGGAAAGATCTGGCTCTTAGTTATTGCTGTTGTATCGGCTTTCCCCATCTGACTGGAGGAAAGGGATAACTGTGCTCCCTTCTCTTCTCCCCCACAACCTCTATACTTTTATTCAGACAGTGGTTAGATGAGCAGTTCTCAGTGGGAAACAAATGAAGCATGGATGAGTGTAATCACTGTGGCCTGCTCAGACATAAAATACGGATTCTTTGGATCAACTTTCAGCATGGTATGACATGCTTGAGATTAATTGCAATTTACAGCAAAGTGTATGTGAATTTAATATGAAATGTCTTAGGTTGCTTATGTAGTAATGCTTTTTCCATCAGATGAAAGGAACATTTTTTGCAGTTAGTTAACCAGAAATAAGGGAAGTCAATGCATGTGAGTTTGTGATCTCCTGGATATTCCAATATCACGCCATAGCAGGCTCTCATTACTGTGCTTTGGATATTACAAAAGTCAACACTCTTTTAATCAATCCCATGAGCTCTGCTATTTCCATTACTTAGTTTCAGTCCCTGTAAAAGACTAGTAGAGAGTCCTTGTTTCGCATGTTTACTGAACCTCTAAAAGAAACCATTGAATTCTAAATGAAAACAATGAAGTAATATAATGATCAATGAGAAATTATGGCCTACTGCTGATTCAACAGGTAACCAGACTAAAGCTACAAGATAAATAATGAAAATAAATAAGCATAATGTAATTTAACATTAAGCAGGTAAAATTCATGATGGGGGAAGCCATTTGAGTGCATTCTAATCCTGACACCCATTTGATGGATGTTTAAAATATATTCTGCTCATATAGATTGGAGCACACTTTAAATAATGAAAAAGAGTGCCCATTATGAAGAGGAAACACTACATTAATGATACTTAATGAACTACCTGAAAAATTAAGATCAACGTAGATACAGAACTGCCAGAGCAGCCCTTCAGACACAGATTTTAGCATCTCTGAAATTAAATAGAGCAAGACAGAATACAGACATTCTTTCTTCCATGCACTATCAAACCCAGCACAAAGCATAGTCCAGCTGAATCCAATGATCTTGGCCATCATGTACTACTGTAATAAAATCATGACAGGTAGGTACTGTTACACAGTCTTGCAGCTTTTTTCCTTTGTCCAAGCCTTTCAGGATAGGGACAGAAGTTACACACAAACTTGTTTACGTGATCAGAAACTGGTTTAAACCTGTAACAGAACAGAAGCTCAGGGCACATAAACCAGTTTCAAAATGGCTGAAACCTGTTTAAGATAAACCTGATTGAATGTAGTATCAGACTTAACTGATCTGAGTCAAACCAGTCTGTGAAACTTCTGTCCCAGACCCTGTCCTGGTTCAAGTTAAATCACAGTCCCCCAGTCTCCAGTATACTTTCCAGCCCTAGGCTAGGCTATTCTGTCTGCTTCAAAGAGCAGGGCTGGCCCCACCCCTCTGCTCCCTAGCTGAAGCAGTGAGGGCTGGCTGACAAGGGGTTGTGGGGAGGACAAGTCTGGCTGGGGATACAGCCCAGTCTACAGGGAGGGAGAGGGGGAACTGCACCCCCCAGGCAAACCCTGGCTTGGGGCTGAGGCCAGGGGGGAAGCTTAAACACCCCTTCTCCAGCTCAAACTTACTTCTGGCTACAGCTGTGGACTACAAATCCCAGAGGCACCTGGAAGCAGGAAGAAGTAATAAGCAACCCTGCAGACTCCTGCTGCTCTGATTTTGGACTGCAAATCCCAAAGACCTCGGGGGCAGCAGGAAAAGGAAGTGAACACAGTCAGAGAGCCATGCTTTAGTGCCCCCCTGGCTTTTGGTCCGAGCCACTGCAGGCATGTTGCTGCATTTCCTGAATCCAAGGTAAATGTGTGTTCACTTCTGTTTCCATTTAATCTGTGCAGTTTAGACTAAGGTGCAAAGACTGAATCGATTCATCTTCTGATTTTTTTGACTCTCTGTACTTAGCCTTAGTCTTGAAATAAAATGCTGTGTTTTTACTAAGCTCAGGGTGTCAAAGACACCCTGTGGGCTGGATCCGGCCTGAAAAACCTATGATCCAGTCCACGGTGCTGCAAGTGCCCATGTGTCTTGGAGCAGATCTACATGACATATGGAACACACAGGGCCAGTTTAAGTGCATACTGCATGCACTGTCTCTTCCAGACTGACCCTGTGCACTGGATCTGGCACACAGAGCCAGTCTGTGGACCCAATCTGGCCTGCAGACTGGCCCCTCGCCCCTCATTTGGCCAGATGAGTTTGATAGCCCTAAATTGATGTGGTTCTTTGGTGATTATTGCAAATAACAGCAGAGTTTATTCACTGGATTAAACTCCCTAACATCAAACAATTTTTTAAAACAGCTGTTTCATGGCTGGGAGTGGCCTGAAGGATGGTATTGCCTATGTGCTCTTTTGTGATCTTACTGGTTCAAGGACTAGTGGATGTAAATAAATATATTTCACAAATATATATATATATCTCCAGTCACTTCAGGTAAGATCTAGAGTGGTCTCTTGGGTGCTTTCATTTAACCACTGCAAAGCTAAAAATATAGACATCTGTCCCAGGATGATGATCCAAAGATACCTAAAGCCCTCAAATCAATAGAAAGAATTTAATAGAATCATAGAAATTAAGGGCTGCAAGGGACCTCAAAAGATCATCGAGTCTAACCCCCCTGCTCTGAGCAGGAATACTGCTGAATACTTGCTGAGACACCCAGCAAGGTGTCTGTCCAGTCTCCTCTTGAAGACTTCCAAGGTTGAGGACTGCACCACCTCCTTGGGAAGTCTAGTCTAGATTCTGGTCACCCTTACTATAAAAAAGTTCTTCCTTACATCCAACATTAAACCATTCACTTTACAGTTTATGGCCATTGCTCCTTGTCCTCTCCTGGGGTACCCTAGTGAACAGTTTTTCTCCCAGGTCCCAAAATTCACCCTTTACATACTTATAGATGGCCACCTAGTCCCCCCTCAGTCTTCTCTTCCCCAGGATGAACAGTCCCAGATCCCTTAGTCTTTCCTCATAAGGTTTGTCCTCCAGGCCCTTAATCATTCTTGTGGCCCTTCTCTGGCCCCTTTCAAGATTCTCCACATCTTTTTTGAAGTGTAGTACCCAGAAATGAACACAGTACTCCACCTGGGGTCTCACCAGTGTTGAGTAGAGAGGAAGTAGCACTTCCTAAGCCCTGCTCATGACACATCGGCTAATGCATCCCAAAATGCTGTTAGCTCTGTTGACAGCATTGCACTGATGGCTCGTGTTCATCCTGTAATCAACCATAACCCCGAGGTCCCTTTCATCCATTTTGCTGGCCAGGACATCTCTTACTAGCCTATATTCATGTCACTGGTTACTTCTCCCCAGATGAAGCATGCTGTATTTATCCTTATTGAGCTGCTTCCAGTTCTGCTCCTCTCACCTTTCCAGTTTGTCCAGGTCCACTTGGATGCACATCCTATCCCCTAGCATGACTGCTTTTCCCCACAACTTAGTATCATCCACAGACTTGGCCAGCATGCTTTCCACAACCTCATCTAAATCATTGATAAAGATGTTGAACAGCACTATGCCAAAAACCGACCCCTGTGAGACACCACTGGCCACCTCCCGCCAAGATGATACAGACCCATCCACTAACACACTCTTAGTTTGACCCCCTTAGACAGTTCCCAACCCACCTGACTGTGGACTCTGGTGGCCCACAGTCCCTGTTTTTTTTGTAACAGCATTATGGAAGACCGTATTGGATTTGACCTCTCCAAAGGGTGATTTAATGGGACCACACTGATGTGGCACCATCTCTAGCAAACAGAAAACATGAAGCACAAGGTTGTATCTGAACCATCTGTGGAGCTTAGATGCCTGACTGAAAGCTATTTGTCACCTCAGGATCCAAACCACCTCCTCCTCTTCTAGGTAGGCACCTAACAGAGAAGGAGAAGGTGCAGGAGAAGGAGGAAGAAATCTTGTTTTACATAATAGCCTACTAGTTAGAGAACTCACTAAGTAAGTGGGATTCCTGGGGTGTACATTCCTCTCAGCCTGAGAAGATTCAAACCCACATCCCAGGAAAGTGTCCTAACCACCAGAGTATAAATAATTGGGAAGGTTATGCTCCAATGCTCCTGTTACAGCTGAGCCACTGGACAGGAAGGAGTACAGGAGTCACAGGGCCTGAAAGGTAACAAGTAGTAGGGAGCACTGTAGCCCAGTGAAGATGCTAAGCAGATGGGTCCTGATCTCTGTCCCAAGGGTTATTTCTTTTTTGTAAATCTAATGATGTGTAATGCAAAATGCATAAACAGTCCTAAGAAAACCAGGACTCCCTGCTCCCTTCACAAAGGAAAAGCCTTCATCACGGGGCTTCCAATCCAATCCCTGTCTTGTTCCCTCTCCACATGCCTTCCTGACTTACATTAGCATCTTCAGTGACCCAGCTTCAACAGAAAGAATAGAGAGTGCCCCCACCTAGATGATTCTGTAACTTCATGGTTAGAGCACTCTCTTGGGAGGTGAGACGCATGGGTTTGAATTCTTTCAAGAGAAGGAAGGCTTAGAATCCAAATCTGCCACTTCCTGAATGAGTGCTTGATCTATTAAGCTACTATGGAATAGGCAGGTACCACCACTGCCATGTTTTTTAGTAGGAGTGAATTGTGGCTGCTGCACTTTGTGTTGAACTCCATGTGGTTGGTCTTCATTTATCACATGCTCAGCATACTTCACAGGTCAGGGTCCTACAGGGACACAAGTAGAGTTTAAGTGCCTGCACCAGTCAATCTGAAAAAGGCAATGAGGCAATTATGTGGCAGTTAGGTACCTTGCTGCTCAGACTTGGATGCATGGAGGCCTAAGTTTAGGAGCTTAGGCATTTTAGCAGTCCAAAATATACTCACTTTTGGGGTTTTATGGCTACTA
>NW_005842031.1:1080524-1095175 GCF_000455745.1 Alligator sinensis | reverse complement strand
CAGGAATATTCTGTATTGCCTTTTCTACTTAGGCACCTAAATTCTGCCTACATTTTGTTTAGCAGCCTCATTTACCAATCCAAATCTAGCCCACTTCCAACAGAAACCAAACTGAAAGCAACTGACAGTTGCTCATTTCACGATATAAAGAACATATAACAGTAATGGCTAGCATATAGGGTGCAGGAGGTTATGGTGTGCTTAGAGAGGCAAAGGCCCACTCTAACATTCAAATACTGTTTATACTCTTTGAATACTCCCAAAGCAAGTCTTCTTCTCTCAACTTAATCATGGTAAGAGGACAGAGGGAGCTCTACAAGGACAACATGAAAGCATACCTTAAGAAGGGTGGCATCAATCCTATAAATTAGAAAGTGCTGGCTAGTAACAGGTCTCAATGGCACTGCACCACACATCAAGCCACAGGACACTTCAAAGAGAACCATCTTGCTCAGGAAGCTGATAAATGGCACAGGAAGAAGGAAAGTGCACAACCTCCTGAGCAACAGTTGTTCCCCCACCCCGCCGAAGGCACCACTTGTCATATCTGTGGAAAAAATTGCAGAGCATGGATTGGACTCCTCAGCCACCTTAAAACTCGCAAGTAATCCATACCCCTCCTCCCTCCCCCACCCCAGCACCCCAGCAGACATCATCCTCATATCAAGGGATAGCCGAAGATACTCATAGTAGAAGTATCCCAGCCTGAGATATGGAGGGATCCCTGCCAAAATAGAGACATACACCTTGCTGCATTCATCAGTGCAACACTGGAGTGTTAATTTTATCATTTATTCCTTATAGAGGAACACAACTTCATGTAACTGAGAACATCATAAAACCACAGGCCCATTCTGTATACCAAACTATATTTGAGATAAACTTACAGCTATTGCAAGCTAATATGGAAACTCTATTCTAATTTCACCCATTGTACTTGACTAGTGAGGCACGTAGGGATTTTAGAGATCATCATCCAATAATTAGAAGCACTTCCAAAATGCTGGATATGCTTCATTTCACAGAAAAATGTGTCTTCTAAGTGAAATAAATGAACAAAGACATCCTCAGAAGTAAAGATCCTCTAATCAATCCACAAAACAAGTACAGCACAGACAGCTGCAAATGCTGCCAAAATGACTGACCCGTGCTTTCAGATATTTCAGAAATGAACCATCCTGATGCACAGGGGGACTAGTAAGTATGGCAGAGGACCCATTTGGCTTAGCAGGGAACTCTTCACCGAGCTAAAACACAAAAAGGAAGCTTACAAAAAGTGGAAACTTTGACAAAATACTAGAGAGGAGTATAGGAGTATTGCTTGGGCATACAAGGATGAAATCAGGGGGGCAAAGCACAACTGAAGTTTCAGCTAGCAAGGGACATGAAGGGTAGCAAGACAGGTTTCTACTAGTATGTCAGCAACAAGAGGAAGATCAGGGAAATTGTGGGTTCTTTACTGTATGGGGGAGGCAACCTAGTGACAGATGATACTGAAAAAGTGGAAAATACACAATGCCTTTTTACCTCAGTCTTCACAGGAAAGGTCAGCTACTGCTACTGCACCTGGCAGCACAGTTTGGGGAGGAGGTGAGCAGCCAACAGTGGCAAAAGCACTGGTTAGGAACACATAGGTTAGGAACTATTTAGGAAAGCTGGACATGATGCACCAGGGGCTGCTGGCAGAGTTGGCTGATGTGATTGCAAAACCACTGGCTATTATCTTTGAAAACTTGTGGTGATCAGGAAAAGTCCCAAATGATTAAGAAAGGGCAAATATAGTACACATCTTTAAAAAAGGGAAGAAGGAGGATCCAGGGAACTACAAACCAGTCAGCCTCACCTCAGGCCCTGGAAAAATCACAGAGCAGGTCCTGAAGGAATCCATTTCTAAGTACTTGGAAGAGAAGAAGGTGATTAGGAACAGTCAGCATGGACTCACCAAGGGCAAATCATGCCTGACCAACATGACTGCCTTCTGTAATGGGATGGATGGCTCTGTGGATTCAGGGAGAGCAATGGACATGATGTACCTTGACTTTAGCAAGGCTTTTGATACAGTCTTCGACAACATTCTCACAAGCAAGCTAAGGAAGTCCAGGTTGGATGAATGGACTATAAGATGGATAGAAAACTGGCTGGATAGTCAGTCTCAAAGGGCACATCTACATGTGCATTTAAGCACGACTAGATTTACTGCACATTAAGCTAACTCACAGTAAGCGATTTTGGATTAGTGTCTGCATGTGCAGGGACCTGGCGCCAGGTCCCTCCAGCCCTGCCATGTGGCCCTGTGGCCACCAGGGGAAGCTCCAGCCTCTGGCCCCAGCTGCCAGCACTTCGCAGGCATGTTTGAAGCCAAAACCTGGCTGCCTGCACTTGGCAGTCATCTTTAAAACACAGCCCCACTCTGTACTGTCTGGGCAGCCAGTTCCAGTACTCAGATGAGCAGGGTGGCACGTACAGAGGCAGCATGTGGCAGCTCTGTTTGTGCCCCCTCTGCATTCCTGAGCTATGGCTGCTGCAGCCCCTGGGCCTGGCACAGAGGGACAGGGTCCCCCCTCCCCATCCCCCCTGGATGAACTGCTCGCATCCCCTGCCCCACCCTGGCTGTGCAGGGCTTGCCTCTCCCCCACCACCATTGGCGGTGGGGCAGATCCTGCACCACATCCACCCTGCCCTGCTCCCTTGAGCACCTCCCATAGGCCATTAGGCTTACCTCTTCACTCCTTGGCTGGCCAGTGCGCAACCTTTTGGGCCCTCTGCAACCCTCATCTGCACGGTGGCTGGGAAATTCACCAAACACTGGGCTGACTCTGCCCCTAATCCCTCACCAGGTGACTTCACACACACACACACACACACACACACACACACACACACACACACACACACACATTTTGTTATGGCGGTTGGCTCCTGTGCTGCACTTCAGGCCATCACTTCACCCCTACTCAGCACCCGTAGTACACAGGCCTTCAGGCCACCGCTGTGCACCCTACTCTACACAGGCCACCTAATTCATTGCCTCCTCTCTGAGGCCTCTAGGGTCATGCATTCCCCCCATGGGGCTCAGGTGCTTCTATACATGGGCCTCGTCCCCGACACTTACTTACTTACTTACTTAATTACCCACTGAGGAGTGGGGGCTAGGGTTATGAGGTGTCCTTACACACCTTTCACTGGGGAGGTAATTGGTCTGGCATTTCTGGGGGACTGTCCCACCACGAACAGTCCCACCAGGCCATCCTGCCTGGCAGGGTGCAATTTCAAGTCATACCCAGGACCAGTAGCTTCCTGCCTCCCAATAGCTCCTGCCCTTACCTCCAGGATGTTGTGAGCAGCAGCTCAGCTGGATGTTGCCTCCTCAGCTGCTAGCAGCAAACTGCTGCACCAGCCCTGTGAGCTTGAACCTAAAATGACCACCTCATCAGGGATGGCCTGAACCTGTAGGCCGTCTGCTCCCAGCCCTTAAAGTGGCAGGTACCAAATATGTACTGCCACACAAAGTATCTTGGAAATATCATTGTTATACCATAAAACCTCTAACACAATAAGTCACTACAATCACAGACCCCAGTCCTACAAAAAACTACACACACACTTAATTTTAGGCACTATGGGACATGATCCTACAATGACAGAGGTCAATGGCAAAACTGTCTTTGGTTGCAATGGTGTAAAATCAATTTCTGTCATTAGTTTCATGAAAGGGAATGGTAATATTTTCAATGCATAAAGCTAAGCAAGTGTATGCATCTTTGCAGGATTTAACAAGGTACTTAACTTTTCAGTGTCCCTTCCTTTCAACAGGAGGGGGCAGTGGGATTTAGCACTTCTAATTTAAATGTAATACTCAGCAGTTTTCAGGGTTGAGCCTTTAGCAAGGAAGAACAGAGACAAATACTTGGGTCAGACCCTGTATTTTCCAGGAGTAGCACCTTATACTCACAGTCAAAAGTTGCCTATCATGTAAGTAGCTGGTTTAAGGCAAGCTGAAAAGGTTGCATAAGCAGCATTTTCTGAAATGCAGGCCGCTTGAATGTATTTCAGGTTGGGCACCCAAAACTGAGGTAGCCTAAATAACACAGATCACTTAAACTTCTTAGGCCATTCATGTTGTCTCCTATGATTTAAATCAAAGATTCCTAGATTCAAAGTAAAGCAGACATGCCTTGGCTCTCCATCATCCTAAAGTAGGTAAAGTTCCAGAAATGCAATCCTGGTCTCTTTGAAGTCAATGGAAGTTTTGCAATGGGGCCTGGATGTCACCTGATAAAATTAACTGTACTTGCACCTTTTGTTGAGACTTTAGAAACAGTGAATCTCTTTTCTCTGAACAGACTTTCCATAGGTGGTTTGAAGAGGAGGAGGGGAGCAAAAGGAGAGGAGGAAACATTGCCACAAATCCCACACTATCTGATCTCGCAAATACCGTCTCTGGAGTTTGGTGCATGTCAAAACCTATAGCAGTGTTCTCCTTTTCTTTCTTCACAATATTTCTGTATGTACTTTCCAAAGTACACAAGGAAAGATAAAATGCATTAGTATGTTGTGTTCCACTCTAACCTTTTCTAACTCTAATCCCATTTTCTGGCTGAGGTACCTTGCTGAAAGCACCCCTTGGTGTAGATTTTTCAACATTTGTAGAACATTTCAGTGGAGCGTTTTGTTTTGTTTTGTTTTGTTTTGGTTTTTTTGGGAGGGGGGTATTTTTTGAGTGACAAAACAGATCAACTATCTTGAGGAAGTTTGTTGTTTTGATTATCTGAACTTATTTCCTAGCAGAGGATGAATTCAATATCTACACATCCTTGATTCTGTCATACTTGGCTCTGAAACACTGTACTTCTTCATTTTTAGATGAGAAGTATACTCCAGTCTTTAAGCATCTAATATTTATGAATCCATAACCACTGGTATTTTTTTATAAATCTTTACATAGACAAGGATGACAATTGCAAGATTTCAGGTATTTCAGTAGAATATTTCAGCATATAAATCAGGCATAAAAACTATGTTTTTCTTCCATTCAAATTTAGGCACTTGATCCAAAGCTCTTTGAAGTCAAGAAAAGGATTTCAATGAGTTTTGAATTGGATGCTTATAGATCTTTGGGTGGAAAATAAGGAAGCCAATTTCAGACTCCAGAGAAAATATCTCTGTTTATTTGTATTAATCAGCTGATCGGTTTTAGTTTTCCACAGCAACGCAGCTGATTTTCTTCCTTCAAACACTGAGAAGTTTGCTTTTCAAAAAGCAAATGTTGGAATATATTCTATAAACATTGTGTAAGTTCTAGTATAAAGTTACATTTTATAGGAAATTTTACTGGTCTTATATCCATCAGCCAAAAATCTCAGGTGCTTAAGTCTGTGGAAAAATAAGCTACTGTCTGTTGAAGTTTCAATAAAACAGTCAAAAAAGTTGATGTTAAAGAAAAGCTGACATACAAAACTAATATTATTTTAAATACTCAAAGGGACTTTTTTTTCTTTTTCAGTTTATATTAGGTACATTAGAACTCTTCAAAAGTTTATTTCTTCCAAAAGATTTAGATTTTCTAAAATGTTAATTTTTACTTTGAAGTTGAAGAGGAATAACAACTTAGATTCAGAAATGATTCTTTCAGTATTTATTTTTAAGATAGGGGTTTCTATTTTTGTTTTGTTCTTATAATATTTTCACTTTAGGTGGCTTTAAATGTTCCTACTACACTCTGATACTCATGAACAAATCTCCTCAAAAACTGAGAATAGTAGGAAATAATTCATGATATGACCAGTGATATAAGCACAACTACCTTTCTAATATAATGTTGGAGTAAGAAACATATATCTTGTATTTTTAAGAGACTAATCAGAAAATGAATTCCAAATAATTGCACTGGGGTTTCTAGAAGCCACGATAACTTCTTAGCATTGACATCTGATCATTGAGTTCACCTATCCAAATAAACCAACCATAACTGAGTCTGTTTTTCTTTAATTATAGTTCAACCTAAAAAAGAACAATCCTAGCAATGGTTCTAACATGGATAACTTAGAACTTTTCACTATAAATTATCAAATAACCCTTTACCACCTTTTGGGATTTTTTTACTTTTCTACAAAAAATATAAATCACTTGTGTAATTATATATTTACACAAAGTGTTCCTGAGGGGTTGTTTTTCCTTGAATTAACGTTTTAAAAAATGCATTTAAAATGTTCTTTAAAATATATGTTTACTTTATCATGCAGATTTTGGGCCTGGTTCAAATGCTATTAAGTCAATGGAAAGACTCCTCCATCCTGGGGTCCAGGTTAGCACATGTATATGGAGGATAACAGCCTAAGTTATTAAAACTGAAGGAATATTAATTTTATCCTCATAAATGTTGTTTGTTTAATGCCCATGTTAAATTAAGTGTTAAATTGAGTTCCGGTTCTACAAAATCAAATGCACAAGATTTATTTTCCACTCTGTGAATAATGTGTGACTGTGCTCTGGGGGTGAAATCCTATTCCTAGGAAAGTCAATGGGAATTCTGTTACTAACTTCAGTGTGTCAAGGTAAGCCATTCTCCTAAATTCACTCTTCTGTGTCTAAAAGATGGAACTATGGTCAGTTTTTCATTCTTATTCTCATGCAGTAACACTGCTATTCCTAATTGTCCATAATTGCTAGAAAATATTTCAATTTAAAAATAATTAGTCATGAGTTTTTAAAAGATAATAATAATAATACATAGTCCGCTGTATTTTTTTTTAATTTCTTACCAACCTAACTTTGAACTTAAATTGCATTAATTAACATAATTTTCTATAGAAATTTGCCATATTCAAAGCATTCAGTACAACTTATGGGCTCAGGGCCTTCCTCACAAGATGTTATTTATAGGTGACCATTGCCTAAAAGACAACCAACAAAATGGCTAGTGTACAAGCAATTTTCATTGTCATATGTTGTACATCTCAGCTGTAAAATTGACTGGCTACAGCTCCCTCATCTGTGGTCATTAGAACTTGGTGAGTGGATGAATAGATGGGTAGAACTGTGTAGAAAGTTACACTTTCAGCAAAAGGAAAAAGTTAAACACTACAGCTGCTGCAGCAACTGACCCACAATTTATATGACTTTATTTCTGCATCTAATGTGCTTAATTAATGACAGATATTTCTTTGCACTGGTGACCATAATGACTCAGCCCATTTTCTTGAAGGCAAACCAAGACCTTTCATTCTCCTATATCACCAAAAAATAAAGATCATATATGTGCCAAGGTAGAACATCAGGTGGGCCTGTGGAACCCATTGTTGTTAAATGATGCCATCAGTGGGCATGTCTACACAAGATGCTTAATGCACAATAGACTAATTCTACTGGGCATTAGCACGCATGGCAAAAACCATGCTGACATGCTAATGTGCAGTAGTAATAGTCTACTGCGCATTAAGCGTCACACAAAAAGCACATGATCGTGCTAATGTACGGCAGCCTTCTGTGCATTTATTTAATATTTGATTATACAAGTACTAAATTTAATGCACAATAGGAACTATGCATTAATGAATGTGTGGGCATGCTCAATGACAGCTAAGAAACTCCATTTTCCCAATAGGGTAAACCTGGAGTAGGTAACTGGAAGATAACAATTCTATTGCTGATGCACAAGTAGTAATAGAATACAGCTCACTCCCTCAACTGGGAGTATTAAACTTTTCTTTGTGGAGAACTTTTTCAAATAATACTAGATGTTGTCAAAGATAAAATATTCTCTTTGTGGTGCTGGTCACTTCCTCACCATCCAGTAATCACTGGGTTAAGTATATTATTAAGCAATAATGACTAAAGATGGAGGCAGAGAATGCAACTTTTGAGCAAGTAAAGGAGTTGTGGGCCCAAACTACTTAAATAACCAAGCTGGAGTTAATATACTGTACTGCACTTTTAGGCCTGAAAAATAAAAGATAACAAAATCCAATAGAAATTAATGTTAGATTCACAGTTACCCATTAATATAGTGTTTTGTTTAGAGAATATACCAGAGTTCTTATAGCAGTTAAAAACACCAATATAGTAGGCACGGGTAGTACAGTAACCTTAAGTCAAACCCTACCTTTTTGTGCAGCCATATGTCTCACTAAGTCATGAAATCAATTTCAGGAATGCAGACAGTGGAAATCAGATTTCATTTTCAGCATTCCAGTAGGCTTATAATATTACTTATTTATATTTATTTTTAAAAGTACTATTTTGCTACCATATATCCTGCTGTCCCAGGGTACTGGCACTGGAAAGCTTAATGCAGATACAACATAAATGCCAGTACATTGATCAGGGAAAGGGGTTGAAAGCTTTTGTCCTTAGTAGATAAGTCAACTGAAACATCTCCAGTTGTACCAGCTGGGGCATTCGATGTTTGTTTTTTTCACTCTATCTATAAAATAGCATGTATGTTTCCTTTAAAGAATGGAGAATTTGGACTCTAAAAGGTGATTTTAAATTTACTAACATGATCCCCAAACAGGCATAACCAACTCAACGCAATGATCTCATGGGGTCCCTTTGAGCCCAAACTTCTGTGAATCTGTGAATTTGTGAACTCCATTCTTTCAGAGCATGTTTTCACTACAGGATAAACATTTCTTCAGCTGCATTGACAGAGCAATAATGACATCCAGTGGCTTTTTTTTTTAATTCTGTTGCCCATGACTACAGGGGTAAACACAAAATAGAGTGACTGGGATCCCTAAAGCTTAACGAGTGTTGGAATAGGATGGGTCCTAGATTGGAAAAAAGGCTGTATAACTGGTGGCCAGCAGGATGCATGAATTCTGTGGACTACATGTGTCCTGTGAAGTTAATACACATGTGTGGACCCTGGAAGAAGCCTCTCCTACTGCCACATGCAAAGGAGGGAGAGGTTTCTTTGCACCGCCTGTGCAACTGCATGCTGTGGGGGTTTGCACTCTGTGGCAGGAGCAGGGTTCAGAAGTGCCTGTGCTCCCACACAACAACAGGGGCCATATGCCGCCAGCACTGCCTGGGTGGGGGCCGTGCACTGCCAATGCAGTGAGGAGGGAGGGCATTCTAAGGATCCATAGTGAGATGCGCATGCCCCTGTCATGCTGAAGTTGGGCAGCCCTGGATTAGACTCCAAAATCCAGGGTCTCTTTAACTTTGCTTGGATAAAAAACCCTATGGCACTTTTTGTAAGAATACAGGCTTGCCTCATTCTCTTTGGACAAAAAGTTCCCTGTGTTAAAAGGTACATGGTTGACACTTTTTAACCATCAATTATGGCAATTCTATAGTGCCTTGTGTATTTATTGTTGTTGTTGTTGTTATAGCAGTATGTAGGAGCCTTAGTCATGGTCCAAGAACCCATGGTGCAATACAAAGAATAAAAAAAAATAGTCTCTGTTCTAAAGAAATTAAATTTGTTATGTGCTTTGGGATGAAAAAGATTACAGCCCATATGTCAAAGAAAAAGACTTAGCATTTACTTCCAAGTGAGCTAGCCACAACAATTCTACCTAGCCTCTTAGGCACCTTATTGTCTGTAGCTGCCTACATTTTTAACTAAGAAAAGTTGCTTAAGCCCATAAAGGTCAGCTAAAGAGCAAGCCCAGAACTACTTTCATCTTGACTGAGAAGAGTATTTTTGTTGCTACTTAAGTGGTAACTTAAGTCTATTTGGAATTCTCAAACTAGGCACCCCTGTATCCAAGTCACCTGATTGGTATGTTCACACTATGCCTTATGTGAAAGTGCTGTGTCTAACCTAATTAAGTATTCTAGCCTCTCTTTTCTCAGATTGCTCTGTCTGGAATAAATATGGTATTTTCTGACTCTTTCCTGCCACGTCTTGATTAGTATATGATGTTATTAGTCAGGAGGTGTTATTTGTTATCTACCACAGTAAAAATCTGGCAATCTATAGAGGGGGAAGAGACTCTTTGTGAGTTATCCCTTTTTTTTGGTAATTCTTGTATAGGATAACTAATGCTGACCAGCAAGTTGAAATCACAGTCTTACTTCATTTAGATTAACAATTTTCTTTATTTATCCATATTCAAACTTACATCCATAATCAACTTGCTGTTTGCAAGACTGTCGTTACTTCTTTACATCAATTAAGTACTAATATCAACTTAAACAGAATCCAACTCGGTTCTGATTTTAATTTAACAGCTATACTCCTATTCAGTCTGGTTTATATCACACAGGGGTTTTTTTATTTATTTATTTATTTATTTATTTCACCTCTGAGCGTGGTCTCTCTTCCTGAGAACTTGCAGCGTCATCTACCAGTCTCCTTTCTCTATCCCTTTGATCTAGAGCCTGATTGGCTCACAACAAAGTCCAACAATAAACAACAACAAAACCCCTGGTCCCAGTATCCTCAATGAGAGCAGGGTTCCTCCAGCCCTTTCTCCCTCTTGCGGAGTATTACCTGTCCAGGATTTCTCACTATCAATTCCCAGTTTAATTAACTCTGCTTGACTTCTTCACTCTCCTCGAGCCTGGTCCTGTGGGGTTTTTTTCTCCCCACCTTCTTCCCAAGCTTTTTCTTCTCTGCCCTCTTCTGGCACCCATTTTTCCCGGGCTCCATCCCTCTCTGATCCGGGTCACTGAATCTTCATGAAACAGCTGCTTCAGAAGCTCCACCCTCCTCCTGTTCTCCTGTTCCTGTCTTCTTCGGACCCTTTTGCTATGGTAAATGTTGTATTTATTACCCATTTCTTCACACCTTACAAGGGGTGACAGCATTGATTTCAGTAAACAGCAGAACAGCCACAGCCATTTTCATTCAGAACCACAGCTGCCAAAGAAGGAGCCCATCTTTTGCACAAAAACTTACTGATTGAAGCATTTGGACAAGAAATGGTCTAAACAAATGTATCTAGGACCTGCTTAGCCTGAAGGGGTTCAAACCTATACCCCCTATACCCCGCCCACAGACACACACATTTCCCAAGAGAGTGGTTTAATCACCAGGTTGTAGGCTAGGCTGGGCTGAGGTCACTCCCTCCCCATTCCATAAAGTTATGAAGATATTGAAATTTCTTAGAGATAGCACATAAGAAGTAGGAACTTCATGTCTCCTTTTGGTACTCCTTGGGACTGTAACTAAGCAGTAGGGTTGTGCGAAATTTCACTGTCTGTTTTGTTTCGACACTGTTTCGACTCATTTTGAGCTTGAAACAGCAAAATCTAAATGAAGCGAAGGCAGTCAAAACATTTCAAAAGTTTCAAAACATTTCAAGTTTCAAAGCTGAAGCTGGGCTTGCCTGCAGGGAAAATGAAAGTAAGGAGAGGGAGGGGGAAGAGTGCGGAAGGACTGCTCTGACATTGACTGTGTAGCTGGCCAGTGTCTGTCATCCTTCCCTGAGGTCCCTTCCAATCCCAGTGCTCTGGGGGAGGGATGGAAATACAGCATAAAAGACAGCATTATTTGAACCGGCCTGCTTTCTGCCTTGGGGTCAGTTACTGAGCTATCTTCCAGAAGCTCAGAAACATTAGACAACAAAGGCTACTACTACCATTGATTTGATTTCCTATTTGCTAGCCTAGCAAGTGAGATTCCACAATACCTTTTGCTTTCTTTCTAGACCCTTTTCTTTTATTATATTCATTGATTTTTTTTTCAATTTCATAATTATATATGATATTATACTATTGAATTTATATAGGAAGGCACATACATTTATATATTTTTATTTTCATACATTTATATCTTGCAGCATATTATAATATAGAATTTATATAGGAAGGCACATACATTTATATATTTTATACATTTATATCGCAGCATATTAAAATATAGAATTTAATATAGGAAAGCACATACATTTATATATTTTTATAAAGACAAGATACTATGAAACACATCATGAAGCATGGTGGAAAGGCAGCTGGCGAGCCTTCAGGGAGGGGTGGAAGAGTGGATAGAGGGAGAGCTGTAAGTTTCCCCCCCACCAAACTGAGACACAGTCTCTTTCCTACAACTAGCAGGAGTGAGGCTTCTAGTTCTAGAGGCAGCAAGGAGAGTGGAGCAGTGCCAGTGCCACTGCTTGTGCCTGAGTCTGCATCCCCTCCAAGAGCACCAACCATAACCCCACCACCACCACCATGACAACAAGCAGCAGCACCAGCATGACAGTCTCCTCCACCCCCATTTCACTTCCCATGCTGATCAGGCCTGCAGGTGGCCTTGCACTTCACCTTGGACATCTGGAGCAGCCAGGGTGGTAATCATGCCTACCTCCCCCTCAAAGGGCACTGGTGTGACCAGTCAGGCCATTGGTGGGCTCTCCTTCAAGCCAAGGTGATGGATGCATCCCACACGGCAAAAGAGATCATGGGGGCCATGAGCTGCTTGGTGCAGGGGTGGCTCACCCGCAGGTTCATGGTCACTGACACTGGGGCCAATATGGGTAAGGTGGTCTGTGATGCGGCATCTGCTGTGTGGAACACAAGTCAGGGATGCCTTGGAGGGGGACAGGGCTGCTGGTGACAGTACCAGCACCACCAGCAAGCTCATTTCCAAATGCAGGAAGGTGGCAGGCTACTTCCACTGGAGCATCAAGGGGGGAAGATGCTGCGGGACAAACAAGCAAAGTTAAACATCCCACAGCACAAAATCATGCAGAATGTGGAGACTCGGTGGAATTCCACGTACCTGATGCTCAAGAAGCTGGTGGAGCAACAGAAGGCCATCCATGAGATTACCTTGCTTGGGGAGATTGGGATCAGTGGCCCTCTTAACAGAGCTGAGTGAGATACCATCTCCCAGATCTTGGTGGTCCTCAAGCCCTTCCTCAAGGCTACTAAGACATTCAGTGCTGGTGATGCAGTCCTTAGCCAAATGATCCCTGTAGTGAGGGAACTTCAGAGCCAAATGGAGAGCTTCCAGGGGTTCCTGGCTGGGGCAAGCCACTGTCACCATATGTCTAAGCACTGGTGAGGCGGCTGAAGATGGTCATCAGGAAATGGCTTGATCCCTTGAGGTCCAGTACAGTCCACGTGCTGGGTGCCATGTGTGATCTGAGGGTGAAGGGCAGCATATGCAGCAGCCAAAGCTTGAATCACTGAACGGAGGTGCTGGTGAAGAGAGTCAGGGAGACAGAATGGTGGAGGCTGGGGGAGGTGGAAGAGGGGGATCCACTGTCCCATGCTAGCATGCCATCCACCAGCCATTCTTCTCCTCCACCACAGGTGCTGTCAATGTGGGCCAAGGGAATGGCTTCCAAGCTTGGGTCCAGAGACCCAACCATCAGGCAGCTAGCACTCAGGCCTTGGTGGCTGCCTATCTCACCAAGGATGTGGAGCCGCTGCTGTGTCACCCCTTGGCCTACTGAGCAAGCCACAGCCAGATCTGGCCAGATCTGGCCACAGTTGCCCAGGAACACCTATCCTGTCCACTGACCAGTGTTCCAAGCAAGAGGGTATTCAACATTGCTAGGGATATAGTGACACCCCACCACACCTGCTTGGATCCTGGTTTGGTGGACCAACTGGTGTTCCTCAAGGTGAACCTCCCGCTGCTAGGGTTCACCAAGCTCCAGGTACAGATGGAGTGAATGCTACCCTCCTTATTCCACCCGCACCTATTTTCTTTTTTCATTTAAAAAAAAAACACTTAATGCCCCACTCTCAGAGCTGGAGGAGGCACTCACTGCATCACCAGCCAGCAGGGAAAGAACGTGTCTCTGCTGAGTTCCATGCCAGGATGAACTTGGAGCATGGACAGGAGCTATGGGGAAGGAGGCAGCCCCAGGTCCTGGGCATGACCACTAAAACTGCACTCTACCAGAGTTGGGAGGCCTGATGGAACTGGTGGTGGCATGACACCCCCAGGAAATACCAGGACCAAGGATCCTGAAGGAACTAGCAGGGGTCATTGCGGGACCTCTGGCACAGCTCTACGAGCACTCATGGTGCTTGGGTGATGTGCCAGAGGACTGGAAAAGGGCCAATGTGGTCCCCATCTTCAAAAAAGGGAGAAAAGAGAACCCAGGAAACTATAGGCCCGTGAGTCTTACCTCAGTCCTGGGGAAGCTTTTCGAAAGAATTATCCTGGCACATGTCCAGGAAGGGCCAGCAGGGGAGGTTATGCTTAGGGGCAACCAGCATGGGTTCATTAGGGGCAGGTCTTATCAAACCAACCTGGTGGCCTTCTATGACCAGGTCACCAAGTCCTTGGATGCAGGGGTCACAGTGGATATAGTCTTTCTGGACTTCAGGAAAGCCTTCGACACAGTCTCTCACCCCATTCTCAGTAAGAAACTAGGAGCCAGTGGTGTTAATGACTACGCGGTCAGATGGGTCAGTAACTGGATGGAGGGCCACACCCAGAGGGTGGTGGTGGATGGGTCTTATTCGACCTGGAGGGATGTGGGCAGTGAGGTTCCCCAGGGCTCGGTCCTCGGGCCCGCATTATTGAACATAGATTCATAGATTCATAGATGTTAGGGTCGGAAGGCACCTCAATAGATCATTGAGTCCGACCCCCTACATAGGCAGGAAAGAGTTCTGGGTTTAGATGACCCCAGCTAGATGCTTATCTAACCTCCTCTTGAAGACCCCCAGGGTAGGGGAGAGCACCACCTCCCTTGGGAGCCCATTCCAGACCTTGGCCACTCGAACTGTGAAGAAGTTCT
>NW_005842031.1:1068093-1078326 GCF_000455745.1 Alligator sinensis | reverse complement strand
TCCTACCCTGGGGGTCTTTAAAAAAAGGCTGGATGAACATCTGGCCGGGGTCGTTTGACCCCAGTACTCTTTCCTGCCATGGCAGGGGGTTGGACTAGATGATCTCCTCAGGTCCCTTCTGACCCTACCAACTATGAAACTATATCTCCTGGTGAAAGGCGGTTAGGAGGCACCATAACCTCCATCCACCACATGCATACACAGTCCTGTCTGGGGAAAGCCCAAACCCATCATGTCTTTGACAGACCTGAGGCTTGCTGGTTGCAGTGGAGTTGTGAGGCTCCAGGTGAGCTCAGCTTAGCTGCCTGGGATGCCAGCTTTCGGGTTGAAAAACCCTTCATCAGGCTGAGGAAGCACCTGCAGTTGGTGTGTGTGCTGTTCCTGGATGGAAGCAATAGTAAAGAAGCCAAAGGCTGGCATGCAATGCAGGCAAGAAAGCCAGTCAGTGAAAATGGAAGTGGAGGCATCAGGGGGTAAGGGAGAGGCTGGGGGGTGGGAGGGAAGGGGGATATATCAGCACAGGTAAAAGTGCAGAGGTACCTGGGGAGTTAGATGTCCGGCAGGTTGTAGTGTGCCAGAATTCCACTGTCTATATTGAGTCCATGAGTTTCTGTACCCAGGAGGTTGATGAAGTGCAGTTCATAGGCTTGTCCGTGAAAAGTGGTTTGTAAATCCCCTTTGAGGACCAGGCCTGAGAAATTGGAGACAGGTGGTGTTCTGTTCTTGTCTTTGATAGATTTTCGGTGTGTGCTCATTCTGGTGCACAGTTGTTGCTTGGTGTCTCCATGCATTTTTCATCAGAGCACTTGGTGTCCTGATGGAGATATGTATTGATTTGTGAAGATGTCTCCATACTGGAAATATTGTTGGCAGGTTTTGTGTGTCTTGTCATAGCGTGGCCTGGGTCCATTCAGTGTGTTTTGGGCTGTAGGAAGTTGGCTTCTAGTAATGAGGTTAGTGAGGTTCAGTGCTTGTTTGAATTTACAAACCACTGAGATGCTGCTGGTGCTACTATGCTGCTGCTCACTAAGTTATTATTTTACCTGTTGTCATTTAAAGTAGCGGACCAAGCTGAGGCTGTAGGTGAGGAGGAGGCCTAATTGAGGCACACTACCATGTTGTGTAGAGGCCCCAGCGCCAGTGAGGGCACACCTTAACACACACACAGTCACACATCATGAGTTTTGCTTGTCAGCAGCATGAGGTACAGTTTCCCAGAAACTCCTTCACCTATCTCCTTGAAAGCTGTCAGGCTTCATGGCCTCAGCAGAGGCTAGCATGCCTGCAGTTTTCACCCCACTGTGCCTTAACATATACACGTGACACGTGTTTTGCTTTCAAGATTTGAGGTGCAGTTTCCCAGAAACCCCTGTATCTATCTCCTTAAAGCTTGGCAGACTTCATGGCCTCAAAAGGGGCTACCATTCCTGCAAGTTTCAGCTGAATCAGGTAATAAATTACAAAATTATAGGCAGTTTCATGCTTGCCCATTATACCCTATGGGTGAAATGTTGAAACAGCGTCGAAACAGCAAAACAGTTTCGACAAAACGAAATAGAACAGCGGTTTCAAAATGAAACAAAATTCAAAGCAAAACACTGTCCTGTCAAAACGGTGAAGCGGAAGTTGAAACGAAACAGTGCTGTTTTGCACAGCCCTACTAAGCTGTGTAAACACGCCTTTAGGTACCAAGTTCAAGCTTGTGGATTCCACTCAGGGTCACTAGTACCTAAAACTTAGGCATGGCAGCACTCAATGATGCCAAGCCTGATCCTGTTTTGTTGTATTTTTAAGATAGAAATTTCAGATATCAGTGTAAATCCCATGAAAATTACATATGCATAACTATACATTTAGGGCTTACTCCTCCTTTATGATTCAATATTGTTTTGGCAATTGAAAGGGATCTTAATATACATGTAGAATTATGCCTACTGGCGGACATTTGTTTCTGTTGCATTAGATGTAGAAATTCAAGGCAACAGTATTTAGCTTTCTGCCTAATGTTAGACACTTTGCTCTCTATCAATTTAACTAGGCTGCTTAATTTTCATTTGCTGGAGGCTCTAATAGTTTAGATGGGGTTTTCTTTTTCACCCAGCCCTGCAAGCACTCCATATGATGCCATTGCCATTTAAGCACTTGGTGATTTGCTGCTCTCTTAGTTCAGTTACCAGAAATGTACATGCACATCATGAACACCCACCAACTCAGGTTACACTGCTTGGCACTGGTTGATATTCTATGCACAGAGCCCAAGGATGAACATATATATCGATCCTGGGTTATCCTCATCAGCCAATATCTTTGGACCCACAGATAAGGCATTCATGAAAGACAATCATGCACAACTGTGAGGGATTGCAATAGATAGATAGATAGATAGATAGATAGATATGGATGAATATATATATGTTCATTCTTGGTCTCTGTGCATAGAATATCAACCAGAGTGCCAGGCATACATATATCATACATATATATATAGTATGGAGATATATATCATACGTATATATATCCTCATACATATATATGTATGATGTATGTATGCTTGGCACACTGGTTGATATTTTATCACTCTGGTTGATTCACTCTGGAAGTTTTATATATATCTCAGCAATCCCTCAGTTGAACATGAGTGTCTTCCATGAATGTCTTATCTGTGGGTCCAAAGATATCAGCTGATGAGGCTGACCCAAGATCAACAGACTTTTTTGCAGCTCAGGCATGTGTTTCCATGCAGGGTGGGTGGCTCCAGACTCTTTTATTCCATCCGCAACACGGTGTTTCTGCTGCTCCCACTTTTCTATCTCCTGTTTTTGTAGTGAGGTTCGAAAGTAATGAGATCCTTGCAGCAAACTCTCTCCATTTGGGGTGGTCCTGGGTGATAGTCTTTCATGAGTTAATGTTCATGCTGCATTTATTTTAAGCTGGCCCAGAGGATGTCCTTGAAGCACTTTCTCTGTCCTCATCTTGAATGCACACCGTATATATATATATATATATATAGGTGAGTGCCAAGTACACATACATACATATATACATGTAGACCCATATATATGTTTATATTCATGCACTTTTCAGAGATAATTCCCCAGGACAGAGTCAAGAAACATAAAAACAACTAAACAGCATCCCTAGCCATTCACTGTTTGGCGTGTGTGCTTTGGACAAATAGAAGGCTTTAGATACCAAAGTTGTTAATTAAATGCACATAAATATAAAAATCCCATAAAACAAAAAGTGACAGAGAGGATTCACTATGTAAGCATTAGGAAGTGATAGTTTAAAGACAAGCAGAGAGAAATTCCCAAGGTTTAAAACCCCATCGCTGCTCCAAAGCAAAACTGAAAGGTCATTGTTCACATAAGTGTGATTACCAAGGGGGGAGCCTTGATTCAGAAGCACCCAGAATATTATTTGTTTGGGACTTTGCCCCCAAAATGAAGAATAACTTAAGCATTAGGTATTCTTAATTTGTTAGAGCTTGTGAGAAATGAGTTAAATTGGCAACTGTAAAGAGGACAGGGCTGTATCATAGTCTAGTAAAAGCCCTAATAAAAGTTTTAAACTAGTTCACACATCTGCAGTCTGATGGGGGTATTACATAATATGTGCCATTGCTGCCGGAATCTCTCCCCACCCCACCAGTTGCTTGCTGCAGGGAAAGAAGTGTTGGTATGATGTCCCCTTGGCAGTTTTACAGCCTACTCTGAGAACCACCACCATCTTCAGACAAATCTCAAGAGGATTTATTAAAGGAATGTGGGTAATTCTCTCAAGTGCCTATAATTCTCACTTTCCAAGATTCTTTGAAAGCATTACAGTACAGCCTGCCTTCCAGTCCACAGATTCCTTCACGGGGAGATAAAAAATCCACATCTGGTATTTTTAATGCCCGGGGTAAAAATAACCAACCTGGCCCTGTAAGTCCCACCAGTGTTTTAAAAAGTTTGCTCCTTCAAGTTCAATGATTGCATAATTCCACCATGGGTTCCACAGCTAAAAGCCTAACATTAATTTCCAAGTTTTGAAAATGAGAGGCCGGAAGTTTAGGGTTGTGTGCAAATCCAAAAGCTTAGGACACTTCAATACCACCTCTCTTGGGTTCAAAGTTGAAATAAGCACAGCCTTTATCACCTTAAGGCATTCCTAATGTGAGCCAGCCTGTGCTTAATGCATGTTTGTGATGTCATATTGTGCATTCACACTGAACTAGATTCAATTTAGTAAAATCTTACATTTCTGCAGAGTGCCTAAACTTTGCCTACCTGAGGGCCATATGGCAATTTACCAAGTGTCAAAAGGCCAAAAGCAATCATACTAATTATATAATCTAAATGGATTTGCACACTTGGGGTACATGCAGATATTATATTTAGATAAACCTAACTAGGGATGGGTCAATCTAAGAACCAAACTGTACATATGTTTAGAGAATTTAGATTGGGTGTAAAAAATGGCTGACCCAATCTAACTTAGTCCACCTAAGGAGGTGCACTACATAGATTGGGCTTGCTCCGGCTCTGGGGCTGCACTTTTTAGCCCTCAGACCCACCCACCCCCACCCCCTGGACAGACCACCCCCCACCAGACCCACCAATCCCCTTCCCTCTGGACCCATCAGCTTTACCCAATCCCACCAATACTCCCCACCCGACCTGCTAACCCCCTGGCCTGTGGACCTGCTAGCCCCCCTGATCCTGCCTGCCCATCTTCTCACCCCAGCTTAGACTGTATTTCTGGCACGGCTCCTGGTACCAATTAAAGTAAGCCATGTGATCATAGATTGGATCCCACAAACATGTGCATGTGCTCTTGGATAACCATTATATATAATCAATGGCACAGACTGTAACAATCATCACTACATAGAACACATGTCCCACCATGCAGTGCTGTATCTCAAACCATGTCACACTGTCTGTGCTTTCCATCAGATCCACTTTCAGTGTGGCTAGAAGTTACTCAGTATGGCTTTTCAAATGCCCCTCTATTACTGTGCTTTCACTAGATTAGTGGCAACGTGGATACATTTTACAGAGATGCAATTCATCCTCCTTTTTTGTGTTTCATCTGCCCAATCAGATGCATTTCAGCAGTGTGCACAAGAGGATTTTCAGTATCTAGTAAGGCCTTACCATTAAAATGTCTGTGACTTCCCTGTCTCTGAGGGAGCCCACATCCCTTGTTAATTTTCAAAGATGGCCTGAGGTTTATAGCCCATCAGACATATTGTGTGCCTTTGTATCAGCATACTCCTGATAAAGCATGCACTACATTCAAAAATTAATCTAACTTATCTCAACCATGTAGTTCGTCCAATAAAAGATACCACCCACAAAGATCCTTTGTATCAACATACTTGGCACTGTTCTCATAGGCAAAGTATATATTTATTTGTTTCCTAATTGGGTTATGTATTCCGCATTTCTGCTCTGAGCTAGCTCATAGAATTCAGGCTTTAATCATAGAATGAGGGTGAAAATAAATGTAAGTGTGAAATCCTAATTAATACATTAGCAATCGCTCAGTAGTTTATTTTATATTAGCAGGTAATAACTTTTTTGAGGGCTCTTGAAGTAATCTCCCAAGTCTGTATTTCACCTCCCCCAATCATGTTTCAGAAGAAAAGAGTCACAATCCACCCTGCTTTTAAAAAAGCACTTAGGCCTCATCCTACAGGAGAGGTTCTGGGCTGAGAATCCCAAGTGGACAGTTACCTTCCAACTGCTCTGAGTAAGGTGCCTAATCAAAGCTAAAGTGTAGCTCTGTCTTCAGCATTGTCTTTTGGCTAGCAACAGGTGGTTCCCTGCTCAGCATGAGGTTGTTTTGAATCCCACTTTGAAGTGAATAACTCACCCCATGTATTGAAAGGGTAGGCTCCTAACCTGGAGTCCTGGATTCCACTCTCAGGCCAGGCATTTAAGTGACAGGTGTTTCGGTGCTCAACATGGCAGTGTGCAAGTTTGTCTGGAGGCCTAAACCTGAACTAATAAACCAGGTCTGATTTCACAAAGCATATAAGCATGTAGTTAATTTTAAAGAGATTTAAGCCTATGTTTAATACCAACCACAGGTTTAAATGCTTCACTGAATCAAATTTAGTTGTTTGGACTCATAATTGGCAGAGCTGAAAATATCGTTGTCTGGGACTGAACAAAAAGGGATAAAGCAAAATAAAAATGGCCTGGAGTCTGCTATACACTTAAGGCTTACCATCAACCCAAAGCAAAGCACAGCCAGAACAAACCCAGAAAATCAACTTATACCAGCATCCTTCAAGCCTTTTCTCATGTTTCTAAAGGCAAGACTATCATGCGAATAACAAACTATGATTTTTCCTCAGTTCTATCATTCCCATGTGCTATGTTTGTTTAAGCATATGCCAGCAATTTAATGATAGACAATATATTTAATGAGATTTCCTTGTATGCAAATGTAAGGTGAAGAACTTCTTTTTTCTATGTTGACTGGGGGGCAGGGACTGCAGCTGCAATTTCCATTCATAACAGGTAAAGAAATGTACAACCCACCAGGCAGGTAGGTGAGCCATACACAAAATGCAGGAGGAAATGCAGCCTCTTCACCTGAAGGGCCTGGCCAGCACTGCCCCAGGCCAGCACCCAGGGGCCATGGCCCCCTCCTGCCCCCCACATTGACACACCATTGAGCCCATATGAATAACATATATAATAGTGGTCACCAAGCAATGTCCACCTCAGTGCCAACTCTTTTTCAGGTCATGGTGAGTCACTACACTGAATACATTTCTACTACCCCCTCACTCCCACAATTGAGCTGAACCTTTCTTTCCTATTTCCACTGATTTCTGTTTCTTCACTGGTCTTAAATGTCTAGCAAGCATCACCAAATGGGGTGAATCCCTCTGTCACCTTCTCTCTCTTAACCTGATTACTGTGGCCCCATCCTCCTTGCCATGGAGCCAGACCAGGTTGCCCTGTGCCTCATCTGCATATAACTATTTGGAGGTTCCCAAGACTTGTGACAAGAACACCCAGTTCCAGTCACAAGTGGAGGGGCTAGGTAGCACATGGATCCTTTGTTGGAGATTAACTGGAATACACCCACATACTGAGGAGTGCTGAGCCATGGGGTCACCAGGGCTTGAAACACTGTTGACTCTGCTGGGGCCCAGCCCAATGAACTATATCATTAATCATTAGCCTTTTGGCTTTGGGCTACTATAAAGCATGGAGAAGGGTCTAAGGGAAGAGTTGAAGAACTGGAGGCCTATTACCCTCCTGAATGTTGGCTATCAACTGCTGGCCACGTGATTTAAATCCATCCTAGGTTCCATTTTTCATGAGGACCAGTTGTGCATGGTGCCAGGATGTCGGACCCACAGGGCCCTACTGCAAATGAGGGACATGCTCTAGCTGGAATGGGACAGAGGGCAGAAGTTTACTGTGCTAAACCTGGACTTAGAAGAGGCTTATCACACCAGTTTGTCTTTGAGATGCTGAGGTAAATGGGCATCCCTCCAACCTTCATCAGATGGATAAGGTTGCTGTACATGGACACAGGCAGCAAGGTACTGTTCAATGGGTTCTTCTGGGGAACCAGAGGGGAGAAGGTGGCAAGGATGACCCTTCACAAAAAGAAATGGACCAGTGACAAGAGGATGCTAGACATCTTCCTGTTCCTGAAAGCAAGGTACACAAGCAAGATGTGCAAGCTGGTGACTGGTGCAGAGACCAAAACAACCTGCCTCATCAGGTATTTTGCAGATAACCTCCTGAGACTGTGGGAGGTGTATGCACTGGCCAACTGGAGACTGTGGACTATGGAACACCCCTGGTTCTACAGGGTCTTGAACATGCTCCAGAGTGAGTACAGGCTACAGAATGACGGCTCAGTGACTATGTCAAACCACAGGAAGATACAGAAGGTGGTCAGAGTCAGAGACAGGCTATTGACCATGGAACTGCTCCCTTATGTCAACTTCCAGGCCGTCTGGGAGTAGATCTTCTACAAGGACCTACAAAAAGACCACAGAGACCTGAGCTGGCTAATAGCCCACTGCACACTCCCAGTGAAGGTGTGGAGACAGAGAGAGGGACAGGGGACTCGACCCAGTTGCCCCAGGTAAATCTGCCAGACACAACAGAGACCATTGACCACCTCCTATGGCTCTGCCCATGCATCAAGGGGGTGTGGAAAAAGTTAAACCAGCTCCATGAAGAGGTGAGAGGGGTCAGGCTGATGATGAGGGAGGTGGTGCTGTATGGACACCCAACTAAACGTCAGGGGACCCTGACAACCCACTTCTAACAGTTCATGTCCTGCATCAGGAGTGTCCTATGGAAGTCCAGGAACATCCTGGTGTACAGACATATGAACCTTGAGAAAACAGACTGTGTTAAAATGTTTCTGAGTGAACTCTAGTCCTACTACCAGAAATCAGTGGGAAAGGACAGAGAAGACACAGCAAACTCCACCTGGCAAAGGGACACCTGGCACAGACTCTTCAAACACCACCCTAGAGGGGGAATGGACAGTGATAGCAAAGGGGACAATGAGACAGACAGACCTGGAGAAAGTGATGATGGCAGAAGCGGTGACAACAGCAGTGGAAGCAACAGCAAGAGTGACAGCGGTGAGGACAACAAATAAACTGAGATTATAAACCCCCAAATCAGGCTAGGACTAAAAAATAGTGTGTTTGAGCTAGGGAAAGGACTGCAGACAGGTGCACAGGAGTGCAGGTTCGTGGGTGTGTTTATTGCAATGGGTGCAGGGGTTTTGAATGTGAGTTAAAGGTACATGAAGAAAAGCTCTTGCTAGTGTGTGTGTGTGTGTGTGTGCGCGCGCGTGTGTGTGTGTGTGTATAAAACCATCTATATATAGAGAAATATATTTTTTCCAAAAAAAGCATGATTTGTACTATAGATAAGTAGGCAAAAAAGTGCTACTTAAAAGTGTGTTTATGGAGATCTGTGCTAAAACTTGCAACAGTTTCAAAAGAAAATAAAATGCATCAACTTTGAAAGAACTAAGTTTATGGGTACCCATAGTAATTTGCCTATATGCAAATTACTATAGGCATGTTTATTTCAAAGTCAGTGTTTTCAAAGTTACTTCTCACTTCCATGTGCCTAGAGATACAACAGGGGGACAAATTCAAGGCAAATACCCAATAAACACATTCTATACCATGTCCCTCCATGTGGCCAGGGACAGCAAGGCTGATTGTAAGGGAGAAGAGGAAAGGAACTTCAAGGAGAAGAAGTTGGGGAAGACAAGGGGGTTACCTGACTCCCCACCCCCTCCCCAATAAACAGATTCTTTACCTAGAAAATTATAACAAATGTATACATTTTCCATATTTAGAATCTAATTATTGGAAGGTCATCTTATATTCAGGATCATCTTATATTTGAGTAAATATAGTCTAAACAAGCTAATGAGATTACTGCAATAGTCATATAAGTGCTCTGATTCTTTTGTTTTCCATCAACTTGGAAACCATTATCTCTTCTGCTACTTGTAGATTAAAATAACTTGCAGTCAAGTAACAGTTATTATGATGACTACTATTGTCACAACAAGAGCAAAGCCCATTTTGCTATAAAATACATAAATACATTTAAAATATAAAATACATAAATACATTTCACTTAGAAACAAGATGCAAGAGATGGATGTACAGTTCAACAAAGAGCAGGTGAAGAAAAAAGTGAAGGTAATAGTTGTCACTGGCAATCCCTTGATTCAAGGATGATCTCTGATATGGCTTACTTATGAGTGAAAGTAGAAGGAATAGGTGAATAGACTGAAGGCCTGATTTAACATCTATTAAAGTTATTAAGATTCTTTCCACTGACTTAAATGAAGTTTGGATAAGGTCCTAAGTGGATAATTTGTAGGTGTTCTTAGGTTTCGTTAAATTTAAGTGAACAAAAATCTGTATTTATTCTTTTCTTTATTTGTTCCTCTAGTTTAAGAAAACAAAGTGCATAATCTACTGCTAATAAAGTTTAGGCCTCAATCCTACAAACACATATATATATGCTTAACTTTTACAGATATGAGTAATGTCAATGCATTCAATTAAGCATGTGTATATGCCCAGGATAAAAGCTTTAGTTAACTGTACATATCTTTTTACCCCAGAGCAGACTATTTTTTGGGTACTAGAAATCTGTTATTTACTTTTCTCCCACATAGAAATAAATAGCATTCCATATGTGAAGATGAAAGCTGTCACAG
>NW_005842031.1:1065247-1068083 GCF_000455745.1 Alligator sinensis | reverse complement strand
TTTACCTTCTGGGCTTCCTTATTTGCACAACTACTTTAAAGGAGAATCTGACTGTAAAAATTCAGTCTGGTACTTAAATGTGAGAAGCAGCTGAACTCTCCTCTCTAGATAGTCTCACTGGGTCCTTCTTCTGATTGTGGTTTGATTTTTTTTTTCTTTTCTTTAAGTAAACCTTTTTCTTTCATTTTCCTTCTTCTATTTTAACTGCAGTGACTGCACAGAGAGTAACAGGTCAGACAAAGGATGTCTTCCAGAGAGGAAAAGTCATCAAGTATGTTATCTTAACCAACAGCTGAAAAGAGAACACGATAGAATATTAACCCTTAAAAAATAAATAAAATAAATAAAAGAGAAGAAAAGAAATATTACTTCATTCAATTAGTCCCTTCTGCTGACAGTAGAAGTTTTACAAGTTCACTACTGGTTCATCTATAATGCTGAGCGTGAGCTCACTAACCACGTGAAACCATTGAACTAATAGAGGTAGGATGTATAAATCAGATATAAAGAAATACATCTTTATTGCTCATCAGTACTTGTATAACCCATTTTTGGCTAGGAACAGACATTACACAAAAATCAATTTAAGTGATCAGAAACTGGTTTAAACCTGTAACAGAACAGATGTTCACTGCACATAAACTGGTTTGAAAATGGCTGAAACCTGTTTGAGATAAACCTGGTTGAATGTAGTATCAGACTTAACTGATTTGGGTCAAACTAGTTTATTCAATGCCTGTCTCAGACCCCTTGCTGCTTTAAGCTAAATCAGACTCTCCCAGCATCCCGGCATGCTCTCTGGGCTGAGCGGGTCTCTCTGCTCCACAGCAGGGATAGCCTGTCCCCTCTGGCCCCCTCCCCTCTGCTTAGCCCTGTGCAAGGGAGGGAGGGTTGCTCTAGCACCCCTCAGCTTCTAGCCTGAGCCACTGCAGGCATGTGCCTGCATTTCTGGGATATCTGTAAGGTTACAAAATGATTCATCCTAGCCAGGTTAGACTAACCTGCAAAGATTGAATCAATTCAGGCTCAGGCTTTTTGAATGCCTGTCCCTAGCCTGAAAGAGGAGCATTGTCTTGTCCCATAAGGTACAGCATCTTCAGAGAAAGTCAAAGTATTCATTTAGTATGTACAGTATATGAAGTATGTATCATAGTGTGTATAGACCATCATACCTTATATGTACCATTTGAGCTATGTACAGTTTCAGTACTGATCCACTATAGCAATTGAGTGTGTACCTAACTGACTGCATGTGTAAGTCCAACAAGAAAAACTAAGCATATGCTAAAGTTGTTTGTAGAGTAGGGATCAACTTAAGCATGTGCTTAAAAGTTAAGCACATCCTTAAGTGCTTTTAAAGAACTGTAATCTGTTAAATGCTGCTGATTCTCCATGGAAATATTTGAAAAATATTCTTTGTAGAAACAATTCTGCTTTTAACTTCTTACGTAGTAATTTTGGGCAGCTCCTGGAGCTTTTAACCCCTGGATTGTCCACACATTAACACTTACAACTGGTTTTAAACACTTGTTATGAGATTCAAAAGATACCAGGAGCTGGGGAGGGAGGGGAGAAGCTCAGATTGGGAGGGGGAGATTCTTACCTTTCAGTCCTCTAGGCCTGAAGTGTGACTGCTCCAAACTCAAGCTAGAAGTAAGGGCCTACACAGTCATTTTGGAGCTCTTAACCACCACACATTAACACCTTAAAGTAGTTTTAAGTACTCATTATGTGGCTCAAAGTTATGCCATTCCAGTGCAGGATTATCTTTGATCCACACTACCCAGCTCCTGTTCCATTAAAGTGTGGCCACTCCCCACAGATGTGCCACCAAAGCTGAAGTCCTCCAGTATTCCAGTGTGGTGGCTGGAGCTGCTCACAGGAGCCAGGGGCTCTGGGAGCCTGCCCTGGGAACTCCGGCCCCAGACAGAGGACCCCAGGGCAGGTAGGGAATTCACTTGAAGGGAGGCAGGAGCTGGAGCAGGAGTGGTGCGCAATGCCACTGCGCCGGCTTTTGACCTGGCTGGCAATTGGGATCGGTGTTGCCCGGCTGATGACGTCAGACTCAGGTGATGCCACAGGAAAAAATCCAGTAGATGCCAGGCAGTGAGGGAAGTGAGAAGAGACCTTCTCACGGCAGCCAGGAGGCATCCAGGATGAGGGTCACTTCCCCAGCACACTGTCCCCTCAGGACCAGACGTGGGGATAGGGATACCAAGGCTCTGAACACTTCCCTACCTGAGAGTAGCCCAGAGTGGAAGCCAGGGGAAGATGGTTTGCCTTCCTGTTCTCTATCTTTTTTTTTATATTGTTTTAATGTCGTTGCTGCTCGGCAGGACCAACCAGAGGCAACCACCACAAAGGTTAGTGAGGTGGAGTCCCAAGCCCAAACCTCCACAGATGGGAGTTGGCAGTGAGCCTCGATGAGAAAGCTCCAGAGGCCTGATCCAGTGGCTGCAGACTGCAGGATCCCAACTTGCACAGTGGATGTGTGGACTGGGATGTAGGGGAGGCAGAGCCCCAGGACCATCAGCACTAGCGATATGAGTACTATCAGCAACAGGGGCAAGATAACACCACTGAAACCCTTCTCATTACATTTTTTACATCAAGGTGTGGCAGGAGATTGAGGGAGCCCACCCTCAGGTGCCGGGCGGTATGCCCAACATGCGAGCCTCACTACATGGACCCTTCTTCACATTCAAGATCTCTCAAACCCTCGCCCATAGAGCAGGGATCGAAGCCTGCCCTGGCTCACCACAGCTACATAGTTTCATAGTAGGTAGGGTCGGAAGGGACCTAAGCAGATCATCAAGTCCGCCCCCCTGCCATGGGC
>NW_005842031.1:1064143-1064988 GCF_000455745.1 Alligator sinensis | reverse complement strand
ACATAGTTTCATAGTAGGTAGGGTCGGAAGGGACCTAAGCAGATCATCAAGTCCGACCCCCTGCCATGGGCAGGAAAGAATGTTGGGGTCAAACAACCCCGACTAGGTGATTGTCTAGGCTCTTTTTGAAGACCCCCAGGGTAGGAGTGAGCACCACTTCCCTTGGAAGTTGGTTCCAAATCCTAGCCACCCTGACTGTGAAGTAGTGCCTCCTGATACCTAGCCTGAATCTGCTCTCGGTCAACATATGGCCGTTATTCCTTGTTACTCCCAGTAGTGCTCAGGGGAACAGGGACTCCCCCATAGCCTGCTGGTACCCCTTGGCCAGTTTGTAGACAGCCACCAGATCCCCTCTCAGCCTTCTCTTCTGGAGGCTGAACAGGTTCAGATCCCTTAACCTCTCCTCGTAGGGCCTGCCTTGCTGCCCTTGATCATGCAAGTGGCCCTCCTCTGGACCCACTAAATGCTGTCCACATCCCTCCTGAAGTGCGGTGCCCAGAACTGGATGCAGTACTCCAGCTGCGGCCTGACCAGTGTTGCATAGAGGGGGAGGATCACCTCCTTGGACCTGGTTGTGATACATCTGTGGATGCATGACAAGGTGTGGTTTGCCTTCCTGACCACGTCCCCACATTGGCGGCCCATGTTAATTTTGGAATCAATAATGACACCAAGATCCTTTTCTGCCTCTGTGCTGACTAGAAGGGAGTTCCCCAGGCTGTAGGTACGCTGCTGGTTCTTCCTCCCTAGGTGCAGTACCTTGCACTTGTCAGTATTGAATCCCATCCTGTTCTCATCCACCCACCCCTGTAACCTGTCTAGATCTAGTTGCAGCCTGTCCCCCG
>NW_005842031.1:1056953-1063781 GCF_000455745.1 Alligator sinensis | reverse complement strand
GTTGCCCCTAAGCATGATCTCCCCTGCTGGTCCCTCACAGATGTGCTCCTGGATAATTTTCTCAAGCAGCTTCCCCAGGACTGAGGTAAGACTAACGGGCCTGTAGTTTCCTAGGTCCTCCTTCCTCCCTTTCTTGAAAATGGGGACCACACTGGCCCTTTTCCAGTCCTCCGGCACCTCGCCAGAGCACCATGAGTGCTTGTAAAGCCATGCCAGGAGTCCAGCAATGACTTCTGCTAATTCCCTCAGCACTCTGGGGTGGAAATCATCAGGACCTGCTGATTTGAACATGTGCAGACCCACCAGAATTTCCCTGACTAGGTCCTCACTGACCTTGGGCCTGGCAGCACCTCCCCAGGGTCCGTCAGGGATCCCAGTGGGGGGATGCCCCAGTCCCTGCTAAAAAAGGTGAAGGCAAAGAAATTGTTAAAGAGGTTAGCTTTGTCATCTGGTGTGACCACCAGGTTTCCTAGTGTATCCTGCAGCGGCCCTACGTTACCCGGTACCTTCTTTTTACCCCCTATGTAGTTAAAAAAGAACTTCTTGATATCCTTGATTCAGATCACTAGTCCCAGGTTCATCTCCACCTTAGCCTTCCTAACAGCCCCCCTACAGTCTCGAGCAATGGAGGTATAATCCTCCTTGGTGATGGCCCCTCCCTTCCATTGGGTGTACACCTGCTTTTTAGCTTTGAGACATTCGTGGATGCTTCTGGTGAGCCATGGGGGCTTTTGAGCACTCCTGCCCCCTTTGATCTGCGTGAGGATTGTCACCCTTTGGGCTTGGAGGATCGTCTCCTTAAGGAATGACCACTCTTCCTGGACTCCCAACTCCCCTCCCCTCTGGGACCTCAGTGCCTCCCTGACTAGTCTCCTTACCTCATTGAAATCCACCCTCCTGAAGTCTAGGCTTGGACACCCTGCGCTGGATAGTGAATTTCAGTAGGCGATGGTCGCTATCGCCCAGGTGGTCGAGCACCCACAGTCCACTCACCAGGTCATCGCCCATGGCCAGGACCAGGTTCAACAAGGTATTTCCCCTGGTGGGACTGTGCATCTCCTGGGTTAAATGGAGGTCCTGTAACTCAGCTAGGAACCTACATGAGCAGTCAGACCTGGCTGACTGCTCTTCTCAGCAGATGTCCGGGTAGTTTAGGTCACCCATGACGACCACGTCCCTTGACTTTACTGCCTCCGCAAGCTGACCTGAGAATTCCTGGTCCAGCTCTTCCCCCTGGTCGGGTGGCCTGTAGTAAACCCCTACCATTAAGTCCCTTTCCCCCGATCTCTTTATATACGGACCGAGAGCACTTCAGTCTGTCCTTCCCCTGACCCAGTGCTGGTTGTTGAGGACGTGTATTGCTCTTTGACGTAGAGTGCCACACCCCAACCTTTCCTCCCTGTTCTATCCCTCCAGTACAGTCTATAGCCCTTGATGTTTACCTCCCAGTCATGCGTTGGATCCCACCAAGTTTCAGTGAGCCTCACTATGTCTAGGGGCAAGTCAAAGCTGTGCAGGTAGGGGCCAGCCAGAGAAGGTTTCTAGAATAAGGGAGTAACTGCTCCAAACTCCAAGCTAGCATTAACACTGATCAATATTTGTGTGGCTCACAGCCTAAGGTATAACAAGGCTCTTACAGTATTTCTTACTTTCTTTTTACTTGCTGCTTGTTTAAAGGGATTCCCTGAAAATTACTTGGTCAGGCATTCTCTACCTCATGGAATTAATATTTACCTCTTATATAGCACTTTTCTTTTTTTGAGCTCAGCCTGCTTTACAAAGGAAGGGCATTATCTCTCTGTTCTACAGACATGGAATACGAAAAGTATTTACTCAAAATATAGTTTAATGGCAAAACTGAGACAGGAACTCTGTTCTCCTCACTTCTTTTCCACCATCCTGTCCACCAAACTATACTGCTATTTTACCCTGAGTGAGGTATTGCATCAGTATGAGGAAAGTGTGCAAGTTTCATTTAATAATATTTCCTCCTCTTCCTCATAAGAGAGCTGGTATGCTCAACAGAGGATTCATACTACACAACCTATACAATAACCAGGACATGCACGTAGTAGGCCTAATAATTCCACTTTGTCATTCTGAACTTATTAGGATAATTGACTGTTTGTGAAAAAACGTGAGGCTTTTGGGTAAATTTTAATGAAGAAAAGTAAGTGTCTTTACACAGAAGAATAAAGAGAATGTATCATGTTTAAGAAGATGGTATAGATAAAATTCCCAGTTAAGAAAAGGAGAACCAATATGGAATACATGCCTGTTAAATATCTCCTAAAAACCCCCTCAAAGTTTGACTAATACTCAAACTAAACCATTAATGAAACAATTTTTAATTATAGAAAACATTTATCAACTTCTCATCTCATTAGTTTTCAGTCACTAGTCTCAGTATGTTTTCAGAGTACACCTGGGACTGGAAATAGATGTGCCAAAACACCTTGGGCAAATTACCTGCTCTGTAACCAGATTCAGACAAGCCGACTCTGTTCTGTATAGACGAGGAAGAGCAAATATCTCATGCTACATAACTTTACAGCCACATCTAGACTCTGGGGGATATTCTCAACCAAACTTTTTGCTAGTCCTGGTATAGAGATGGGAGCAAATTTCACACCATAATCCACAAATGGGTCTGTCCAATGTCTGCCTATGCTCAGACCCAGACTTTTGAGAGCAGTCCATCTCCAGTCTACCTTCCTTTCCCTTACTGATTGCTATGACATATTTTATATCATCTGTATTGCTGGAACTCATTTTATAAAAATAGAAGCTGTACACAACAGTGTTGCTTAAATGTGCACCACAGTAGAAGTAATATTGACATATACTGTACGCTACTTTCAAAGTGACCTTATCTCCCTTAAAAATGGGCAAACCTCTATTCTACTGGCAATGCTCTGAAATAGGTTAAAGAACAAAATGCATTTACTATTTTGCATGGACCAACTTCCATCAGACTTTGAGGGAAGTTAATAAATCAGCAAAAACCACTTAACTGCAACGTTTTCATGGGTCCAGTGGAATTCTAAGCAAATAGGAGGTTTGAAAGAATGAAAAGTCACTTGTATTTTACATATAATCTAATGTTTAAAGAAGTGTAAAAGATGCTGAAGTGTTAATATTTTATGCTGCCCTCACTCTCAATAGTAATTGCAACCCATTAAAAAGAATGTTAAGCCATAGCTGTTAGCACTGGCACAGGCCCAAGTAAACACTGAACCCTCACAGAAGGGGGCTAATTGCTACAAGAAGAGGTAATTTATTGAGGAACACTGAAACCCTGTATACACCCAAAGATCAGACTGAAGGGCAAAAAATCTTGTGTGAATATTACATTTGATTATCAGAGCTTTTCCTACAGGGGACCTTGGAGCCCTTGCCTAGTCAGAAAGCAGAAAAACCAACAAGGTTTGTCTTCATGGCTCCCATAAACCTTTACCTGGTGCCCTCCAGTCTGTCACTTCTCCCCAAGAAAGTTTGCTGCTCAATAAAACACATGCTCACTGACAAGAAAAGCCTCTATGACAATTGGGCTAAGTGTCTGAATTTCTCTCAGCTTTACTTTGCTACATATGGCATACTGTGACATAGCCTCCATAATTTTGCATGTGTCAAATGATATTTTCCTCAACTGCTAAAAGTAATGCTTTTCTGATCTTATCTAAAGGCCCAATTCCACAAGGTAAAGCATACCTTTAATTCCACTGAGGTAAATGGAAGACGAAAGCACTCAGAACATCCCAGGGCACATTTGGTATCTTAGAGGACTGGGCCCAACATTAGCAATCACAGTTTAGGCAAAAGTAATTTATCCTATTTAACATGCAGATCCAGATTCTACCTTCAGCTCTTCCAGTGCAATTCAAGGCTGAAACCTACTTGCCTTTTCACAACCCTTAAAAGCACTGTGCTCATTACTAGCACACTGTTAGATAATATTAATAACAGAAAAACAGGTCTGGGTGTACATATATGAGTGTAACATCTAGCCCTGCCATTTCAGGAAAAAGATTATCAACTTTTGTCTTCTCTGCCATCACTTCTACCTCACATCCTGTATTGAATTTCTGTCTTTGATAATGAAAGGTGTGCAGAATACATACTAGATATCTGTGGAAAGCATAATTCTATTGAGATCGTCTTTCAGAAATTTTGCTTTTCTACAGTTTGATCCAAAGTGCCTTGGAGTCATTGGAAATCTTCCATTGCCTTCAGTCAGCTTTGGACCAGGACCATAAACAGGTACCTTTTGATTTAAAAAAAACCCCCAAAGTGCATGCCTCTAAAAACAATTACATCTTATGTTTTATCTCTTTAGAAAAGGGAGAAATTAAGAGTTCTGATAAAGGTAAAGCTTTCTATCACAACACATCTGATCCCTAAATAGACCCCATCTTTCAAGGAAGGGAAGAAAAGGAAGTCTAATCTATTTGAACTAGCCTAGTAATCTAATCTACACTATCTTTATAATATTCTAATCTAAAATAATTAGTCCACCTATTGATCTACTCTCACCTATACTATCACAAGTTCCTAAATGCTATCAAAAGCATGTTTGCTTTTTCACTTGTGTCCTTTTGATTCATAGTTCCCAAAATCTATTTGTCCTAAGCTTTCAGATGTATGTCATTATAGCATGTTTCTGCAATGTATAAACCACAGATTTAGTTTAGATAAGCACCCCAAAGTTATGGGTTCCCATGCTCTCTCACTTACATCCGCATAAACATCTCCAGTGGAGTTACACAAATATGAAGCTACTTTAAATGAAAGAAGAGGTAAGCCCTGTTTTTGTGAGAATCTCATTCAATCTGCCTGGTCTTTGAGTCACTGTGTTGAGTCAGAAACATGACCTCATCAAAAGCAAATGGGTGAGAAATACTATGAGAAGAATTCTCATTGTATTTCATCACTTCTGGTTGCTGAGTCAGAGGGTACAACCAGAAGCACAGAGATGTGCAAAAATGAAAAATAATGTTTTAAAAAGTTATTCAATGAATATTTCCTTCCAACCTCAGCACTGTTCTGTTTAGGCTCTTTTATGGTTTGGGGTGAAGGCTCAGGTCAGTACTAATTGTGCTCTCCTGGTTCATATATTACTTGTGGTTTATTTTGTTATTTAATCTTTTGTGTTTTTCAGTATTTTGTATTATTCACACATAAAAGACTTTTAAAGCAGTGGAGGGTAATTAGCCACCCAATTTGCTAGAAATTGGGTGGCTAACTCCTCTGCCCTGCTTTGAAAGCCTCAAACAAGGGCCTAGATTATATACATACTCTCCCACCTTTCTTTGTTTTTAATCATTACCTTTAGAAAGCACTGGAAGTAAAAACAGGCCATTACGAGTACAATAACTGCTAGGCTATAGCATAGTACGTGACCTGGAATACATCCACATACTTACAAATTGAATCAAAATGCCAGGAAAGCACAAGGGAAGCCTGCAGCACTCAAATTTTGCTGCACGTGCTTAGTCCCTCGCTCCTTGGAACCAACAAAACCCCCTTTTCATAAATGGACACAACGATACAAAAACATTTTGTGGGACTTCTGCAAAATGTTTACAGTATTCATTGACATTTTAAAAAGCTTTGTGCTTTTTCTATTGCCAAAATCACTTTAAAAAGTAAAAAAGTGGAGTTTTCTGAAGCTGAAAATGATTTTCAAGGAAAGTTGTCAAGAAAATGTAAATTGGATTTTTTTAAAAATCTGTGGTATTACAATATTTTATAGGATTTGTAATAAGGAGCTACTCCATGTCTTCTTCCCAGGAAGAGAGGAGGCAGGCTATTAGCAAGACTACCATCCCCAATTCCCATGACACTACGCAGATCAGTGAGATGAGATACCGCAACACATCCTGAAGATGGAGTCCAGCTAATGAGCTACACCCGTAAGGGAGAATAGAGCCTCAGAAACACTTCCATGAATCAGCAGAGCACTCTAGGCAGATGTCAATTAAAATTGAATTATCTTGGATAAAAAATATTTGTTCAATTCTGTGAACAAAAATAATTAAATATGGTTCTCCCTGACCCAAACAAACATTTTTAAAAAATTCCTGGTGGAAAGTATAAAAGTTTCAGCTTGGAAAATTTCAGTATATAAGAGGGACCTGGACCTCTTCAGCCTCCGCAAGAGAAGGCTGAGAGGTGATCTTGTGGCTGCCTATAAATTCATTAGGGGGACGCAGCAAGGGATTGGAGATGCTCTGTTCACCAGAGCGCCTCTTGGGGTAACAAGGAACAATGGTCGCAAACTGACAGAGCAGATTTAGGCTAGATACTAGGGAAAACTTCACGGTAAGGGTGGCCAAAACTTGGAATGGGTTTCCAAGGGAGGTGGTGCTCTCCCCTACCCTGGGGGTCTTTAAGAGAAGGCTGGATACGCATCTGGCTTGGGTCATCTGACCCCAGCACACTTTCCTGCCTATGCAGGGGGTCGGACTTGATAATCTGTTGAGGTCCCTTCCAACCCTAGCATCTATGAATCTATGAATGTTCACTTTCTTGCCAAAAAATTGCATTGACAGAAAACTTCAAATTGTCAACAAAGCTGGAATAAAGCTTTCACTTACCGTATTTACCTGAATATAAGATGACCATGAATTTAAGACAAATTCCCAATAATTAATTTTTCTACATGGAAAATTTATAAATGTATTGTAATTTTCCTTTATGGAATGTAATTATTGGAGGATCATCACAGCCGGCAGTGGGGTTCCGGTGATAAGGGAGACAGTAATGGGGTAGGCAGTGGGGCGGCAAACAGTAGGGCATGGGGGAGGGAAAGCAGTGGGGAGGCAGGGG
>NW_005842031.1:1052447-1056928 GCF_000455745.1 Alligator sinensis | reverse complement strand
AGAGGCAGGCAGCTTGCCCCCTGCCACCTGTCCACTCCCACTTATCCCCATTGTGCTTGGGGTCCCCTCCCTACTCTCCCCCAAGGTCTCTACTCCCACCTGTCCCTCCACCCTGCCCTTTACCTTTGCTGTGCACCAGTGGGATCCATCCCAGTTTCAGCCTGGGGCACTGAGCAAGGCTCCAGCCTGGCCCCATAGCAATGGCATGGAGCCAACACTGCTGCTACAGGGGTAGGCTGCAGCATGTGTGCTGTGCTCCGTACTCCGGGCTGTAGTGAGACTGGAACCTGATGGTGTGGAGCAAAGGTAAGGAGGAGTGTGGGAAAGGGGGAGAAGCGGTGCTGGGTGAGACTGGGGACAGCAGGGGTTTGAGGCTGCCAGGGAGAAGTGGTGGAGGTACAGGGGCAGCAGGAGGCAGGTAGCTGCTGCAACTCCAGCTCCAACCCAGAATTGGAGCCGAAGCCAAGATGCAGTGGCTGCCTGCTTCTCCTCTTTCATGTTGTACTTGATTATAAAGCAAGGAGCTTTTTCCCCATATTACTGGGGGGAACAAAATCTTGTATTCTAATCAATAAATATGGTACTTTACCTTTAATACTGGTGCTCTTCTTTTTTGCAGGCCTCCTGCCATGTGCTCCACGCCAGTCAGCAGAGCCTAACACCTACTTTGTAAGTTATACCAGTGCATAATGTCCACAGGGCCTTGAACTGTGCAGTATCATGCTATATTCATCACACACCAACCAAAGCCCCACGTTTCACCTTTGCTGACCATTCAGAGGCTATGTTGAAGGGTTACTTCATTACTATGTCAGCTGTGTGCACTTCACAATCAGTTTTGTACTAGTTTGTTATTCTCTGAGCCTCTTAGCTAAGTGCTGTGATACAAATAAATCAGTGGTGTGCTAAAAAGTAGATACAATGACCTAAGGGGAATATACATTAAAAATATGGTACCCAACACATGTGCTGGGTGTTTTGCAGAGGACCAGGAAGACAAGATAACTGTCCCAGAGAACTTCTGATATAATCATATGGTACAAACAGAACATAAGGAATGGGGAAAAGAAGTAATTTAACCTTCATGTGAGTTTGAGAACTTGAAGGCAAATTCAGCATTGTACAAATGTTCAGCTCTGAAGTCTAAACATAGGTCTACCTCTAAGTTGCTTGTGTTACATAAGATGAGTTTCTTCATGATCTCACTGGAGTGTTCCTTGCTTGCAAACTACTAAAAACTGGACTACTTTTAAAAAATTAGAAAATCTTGACCTACTGATAAAAACTGTCTAAAAGTATTAAAAGAGTTATTGTCATTGCTATTCTTCCAAATTATTCGTCATTATATACTCTATTATGGGCAGAATTATATTTCACCTAGTGGGCAAATAAGGTACAGCTTGCACCTAACTCTGAGTTATTCAACTCATAGTTATTCCATTACTCCTTCTGGTTGTGTAAGTGTCCCAAATATAGGAATAGGGAAATGTCTGTGCATCCCTGAAAAGAGAGCCAATTGCTATAATGGGGGGCCAGAAGCATAACAATATGCCCAGGCACCTAGGGCAGCTTTCACAGAGCAGCACCACATACAGGGGCAGTGGTGGCTTCCAGCTGCTGCCATGACACCAGTGTAATCACATAACTGTGATTGCACGCATTTTTTCCCATGTCTCTCCCCCACACTCCAGTTGACTGCAGCTGCTCCGGTCTCCCCACCTGTGCCCAGAGGTGGTAACAAAATCACTGTAATCAGGTCACTCAGTATAGTTGGAAGCTGCACTTTGGTTATCCACTAGGTGAAATAGGATTCTGCCCTTTCTGCTTATATATCATCTGTTTGTTAGATGAAACAATGTTTAACTTGAGAACATTCTACCTCTCAATACAATTTTATCAGTTTTATCACAATATGTCTTGGGATGAAATGTAATATTATTTAGGCAAAAACTGTTTATAGGGTTTTAAGCTCCAAAAGCCGAACATTTGAAGTTAAGAATTGTGAATAATATGGCAAATCATGACACACACATTCTGTCCATTTGTGCATTATAACACATCTTTACTTATATGGTCAAATGCTGTTATTTTCCATGGGGACCTTGCCTCCTTCAGTAAATAGTCAAAACCTGGTGACAACAATTTTTTTTGTGAGTAGTCCTTAGGCTGATTCAGTTCACATACATCAGTATTTCTTAAAATAAATAAATGCATTAAATCAAATTCATTTTCAAATAAAATGTCACTCCGTTTTGAATACATTATCAGCTACAAATTGTTCACCCAGCTATATAGGGAATCCATGATGATTTAATGCATTATGAAAGTGTTATTGGCACTCATTTAGGCTGACCTACATAACTCACTAATGGCTTCAGTTCTATGTAATACAGTCAGCCCAAACTCATGCCAGTAAAATCTTTATTTTAGACCACACCATCATGTATTTACTCTTCACATGCCACATATAGTAAGTTGCGGGAAAAGGTATTTTACAAATTTATTTTAGTGTTTAAGAATACTAATGGCACCATTTTTATGTATCCCTTAAAAAAGCCAGTTGCTATGCGTCCAACTGATTGGGGCTCTGCTGAATCCATAAAAGCCTTTAAAATGACCTCAAACAGCTTTCCTATAAAAACATTTCCATAAAAATGTCACTGTTTTAAGGTTCTGTCTCCCTAGACACTCCAAAGCTAGTAGCAAGCATTTGCGTGTCACAGTGGAAAGCTGGGAATATCCCAGTCCCACTGGCATAAATCTTCAGCTTTTAGCTTTGTGGTAAAAGATAAGAACCTAAACCCTTTATTGGTCTAAGACTGAATATGGTCCATCCTGGGCCCTGTCACATTGTAAAGGGGACTTCCCATTAAGAAAGAGATTTGTGTGGCAGATTCTGTATATTTTTCATGACAGCTATTTGAGGATCATCTAAAGTTCAGAGTGTTAGAAATAGTATCACCGGATACTGATTTACAGATAGAGAGCAAAGAACATTGATAGGGGGTCAAAATTAATGCCATTTCTCCTATGAGCATATGTTTGAAAGAGAAAGGATGGATTTGTAGTTAAGATACTTAAAAGAACCCAGTTCTGTTTCCATTTCTGCTGCAGATTTCACATGCTACTTTGGACAAGTTCCTTAGGTTAAAATCTTGGCCCAGCTGTAATCAGTGGGGTTTGACTATTAACTTCAATAGGGCCAGAAAGTTGCCCTTAATCTTTCTATGAATTTTGTCTTTATTTGAGTATTAAGGTTCACCAATCTATTTTCGTGAATCTGAACCTAGTATTTAAGCAAGTTTGCTGCTTGGAGGCAGAACCAGACATGTCAGTTACTGGCAGCAGGAGGGAGGGATATTGTACCCCTACAAGTTCAGTCCAGTTGCGGTAATTTCCATAGCAAGAATTCAGGTACGGGGCACGCACCAGTTACTTTAAAGTAAATTTGGATGAGAACCTACAGGGCGCGTACAGGGTGCAAACACATCTGCAGCACCACATACCACATGGTCAGGTTTTCTCTGTGCTGCAAGGACATGTTGCCCATGTGAGCTCTGCTTTACTTTTTTTCCGGGGAAAAAAAGCAGAGCAGTGCATGCATAGGCAGTGCACACCACTGAAAAGCAAAGCTGGGCTGCCTAGAGCCACTCTATGGCTGCCAGTCAGGCTCTGCTCAGCAGGATTGCCACTGCTGCAACCCCAGGAGGCCCCCAGGACCCCAGGTAAGGCTGCTCGGGCCAGCCCGGTGCTGGTCCCAGCCTCTTCTACCACTCCCCAGGGTAACTTGCCACGTGCCAAAGCACATGTGTCATGGGCATTCCCCAGGGACAAGTAGCTGTGGTGCAAGATGCGCTGCTGCTTCTTGTCCCTAGGGAATCAAACTTCCGCATTCATCTGGACACTGCCACACAGTATCAGCTACCCTATGGTAGCTGCCTGTATACACACTCTTACCCCTGTGTTATGTGGAAGGTAGCCTACCCTTCATTAAAAGCCGTGGTTATCATTGAGTAGTTGATACGTTGAAGACTCACACCTTACTTTTCCCTGCAATAACTTGTTCATGTACGCATATGCTGTTTTATTTTACAAAAATGCAGATTGTATTAGATTCATTCTGAAGAAAATGTATGGCTATTCCCCTTCTCCACAGCATAGTAAATTCCACTGAACAACAATTCTTCAGACATCAGTTTCTATGTCTTTTCTGGACAACACATTGATATCTTAGGTGAGCTGGATCTGCAGATGTGTCATTCAAAGCAAGGACATTTCAGGTAACTTTTTATTCTTTTTTGTACTGCTGTCTTCATTTCTAATAAAAGGTGATTTACATAGTGGCATGCCTCCAGAGTAGGACCAGGATTCCATAAATATGGATATCCAAAACCAACATAGATTATATATAATCAGTTCTGCAACATATAGTGGGTGACAGGGGCATATGCCCTAGGCACCACCTGAGAGGAGAGGCACCA
>NW_005842031.1:1042203-1052416 GCF_000455745.1 Alligator sinensis | reverse complement strand
AGTGGGCTTCCCTTTCCCCTGCCTATCACACTCTGCCTGCACTTTCCAGCTGCAAAAAGCAGCCGGACTAGGCAGTGTGTGTCATGGAGTGCAAGATATTCTGGGAACTGTAGTTTTGTAGAAGCAGTGGAGTTCACTTCTGCTGAGGGGAGAATTGACCCTATTCTTTGCCACTGAAATCAGCCTTTTTTTGCCCTCTGGATATGAGTTTTGTCAGCAAAAAATGGGGTGGAAATTTCTCCCTGGCAGCAGAAAATGTCACTCCCACTCTAAAGGATTATAATTCCCAGATTATCTTGCAGTTCATGACACTCTTGCTTGCTGCTGTTCCTGCACCCTGCAAGCCAAAAGGTGCAAGAGGAAGGTGGACGGAGGGTGAAAGAGGATTGCCCCAAATGTAGTTTTCCACTTTGGTCTCTGTATATAAATGACATCTCCCCCCCCAACTCTAAAGGCACAGAGAACACTTCTGCCAAAAGAAAGGACGTGGAACTAGTTAATATGCAGACTTCAGTAAATTCACATACCAATGGACATGTAGCAAATCTTAATATAGAAAATAAGACTAGTCTACCGTAAGTCTGCCAGTGCTTATAAGGTTTAGATTTTGATGGTGCAACAAAGGAAGAAATTTCCTTAGGAAATTAATAAAATGACAGTCAGGATTAAAAATACAATACTAAATCTTGTTTGAAAAAGATCTTAATATGAAATTAAAACAAAGCTTAATCTAATGGAGAGAAAATGTAGCAAGCCTATAGTAAGGGTTCAATTTGAATAATATCATAAGGAACAGAGTAAGATTCCAAGGTTGTGCTCTATGACCAAGCAAGGTTAGAATAAAATGTATGGCCTAAGGAGGCATTTAATAATTGAGATTTCTATGAAATTGCATTTGAGAACATTAGATTTCAGATACTTGACCCACAATAAACTTTTATGAAAGAAAATCAAAGCACTGTTCCACTGTTTTAAAAAGGGTCATTAAATTACACACGTTGCACCAGCCAGTTGTATTTGCTGGCTTCTCTTTTGGGGTCCACAAGTGTAATCATCACTTAATGCGGGTGTTTATTTTATAACTGTTTCATCCCAGACATGGGTGACTGGTGCCTCCTCAGTCGGGGTGGGGCACTTGCCCCCCCCCAGCAGACAGTCTGCAGCCAGGAGGAGGTCCCCCTGCGGTTGGTCCCACAGACATGGGAGGGGGTCCCCCTGCGGCCGATCCTGCCAACTCACAAGTGGCAGCGGCGTATGGCTGGCACTTCCAAGCACACTGCTGGCACTTCCAGATGAGTGTGATTGGCCAGGGGGTGGGGGGGCACTTCACTTGGTACCCCCCACTCCCCAGATGGCGGTCTCGGGGGGGCACCAGTGCTCTTTCTTGCCCCCCCGCCTATGAATGCTGGCTGTCAGGGGGTGCACCAGCACCCTCAGGTGGTGCGTGTGCACCCCCATGCACCCCCTACGCATTGCCACTGATCCCAGAAGGAGAAATATTTTTTTCACTGGCCTTTCTCAGGTCCTCCTTTTGAAGCTGGCCCCCTGAGCAACCAAGAAAGGCAGATACATAGGGCCTGAAGGAAGAAAACAAGCCAAAGGGTGAATGGCTCAGCGAGACAGTTGATCCCCTAGTACAGTGCTTCCCAAACTTTTCCTTAGCATGACCTCATTTATGGCACCGTTTCCTCAGCATGACCCCATTTCCTCAGCCTGGCTCCTTACTCCCAACCCACAGCCCCCCATCCCTGCAACCTCATCTGCTGATGTTGCGACCCAATTTGGGGTCACGACCCACAGTTTGGGAACCACTGCTCTAGAAGGAAGGGAGCTGGGTTCTGGCCTGGAGCTCTGCTGCCAGTGAGGCAGAACCTTCCCCACTACACTGCCCTTCCTCCATTGTTTTCCAAAGATAATTAAAATGCAAGGGGCAGAGAATCTGCTTCAAGCGACATGCTGGGGTGGGGGACAGGGATCTGAATAATGTCTGATGTCTTCTGGTGCTTAGAATATTGTGCTAGGAAGCCAAATAGATATAGATGCAAACCCCTTAAAATCCAGATCCGCAGCCTCCTGAGCAAGTGCCCCTAAGTATTAAGCTATTAAGGCTATAGTTGGAGAAAGCCCTTCTCCTGACTTGCACTTGCAGGTATGTATGTGCATAGTTATCTACATGCATGGAGTTATATGTCCAGGAAAAAAGAATCCCTACCTGCATGTACATGCCAAAAATGCCACTTACGCAGCTAAAAAAATGCTACTTCAATGGCCAAAGGGGAACAAGAATTTCACCCCAGCTGGTTGCTTAATTTTTCTCCCTGTACAGAACCCTGATCAGAAAAGTCTGTCTGTGCAGAAGTCAGTCAATTTTCTTCTTCCTTCAAGCCAATATTATTGCAACCATGATCCTGGAGAGAGGTGGTGGGAGCATGTTTAAGAACAAATGGTAATGATCGAAATTTGGAAAAGAAGAGGTCTGTCTTCCATCTGCAAAGCATAAGGAGTGCCTGAGGATGGTAGAAGGAGAATGCTTTGAAGACAAGACTCCACTGGGAACTGGCTTCGATGTTTCAGACAAGGCCATGTTCTGCTTGTCCGCACTTCTCTGTGGCTAGAAAGAGGTTGGGGAGTAAGCTGCAATACTCTGATTTGATCTAGGCAGTGAAATACTTCATTTAAGTTGTGGCCTTTGTGAGTTTCTGAGACTGGGAATGAGTCACAGCTGTTCTTGAAATTCTTGCACAGCTCTTTAGTGCAGCCATTTTGGACAATGTAAAGTGATGGTATTCAGTCAAAGCCTTTTTCTTGCAAATTATTATCAATGGGCTTTTTCTTGCCAATTAAAAGAGTCTGGTACCAACTGAGGGTTTAACTTCAGTTACAGTTGGTTGGGAAGCAGGCAGGTAACTCTAAAGCAAAGGAGGACAGCTACAGAACTTGCTCTTGTTTTAGCCAACGCTTACTGGAAAATAATCTCCTGTTGTACTTCTCACACTGCTTCAGTTTGCCCTATGACCTACATCCTTTCCATGGTGTTGAGCCTATATCCTTTTCTTGGCAAGAGCCAAGGTTATAAATCAGTTTTTCTGAAGTCTCTCAATAAGATCACCTTTCCACAAGGATTTCCACTCTGTCACTAAGATAGCTGGGAACTGATTTGTATAGGAGTCTTATTTCAAGGACCAAAACCCCATACAGCTGCATGAAACAGATATGAATTACACTTTTCTTCACCCATGGAGAAGCCCTTAAGCCAAGAAACTTTTAGTCTGAGAGGGACTGCACTTGCAATACTGTCCATTCACTTTTGCATTGCTTATGAAAGCATGTGGGAGCACTTAGAGTGTCATATGACACTTCCTATTTATTTTTTTATATATCACAAATGAAGGCAACTTCAGGAGGTAGAGTAGTACCCTGCTGTCAATGACTGACCCAACTTGTGAGGAGACTGAAATATCCACTGCAGTCGATCTGTGGACCTTGGCACCGGTAATGTAACTAGAGGGGCAAGCAAGGCACCAGCCCAGACAACAACTATAAGGGGGTACCAGAATGGCCCCCTACGACTCTTTACCACAGTGGAGGAAGCCATGCACTGCCCTGTTATTAGAGCTTGGTGTCACATCCCTGTACCCAGAAATGCATCTGGGGGGAGTCAGGGGCAAGTGGAATGGTGAGTTTTTCTCACAGCAGGTGCAGCCCTGCAACCAGTAGCATATCTGGGGAGGGGAGCAATTAGGGCCCCAGGGGCAGCTCCCAAGGAACTTGCACCATTCGATTTCTTTATTAGTGACTTGGATGAGGGGGTGAAAAGCACCCTGTTTAAATTTGTGGATGACACCAAAATTTGGGGTGAGGTGGGCACGCTAGAAGGGAGGGACAGGATACAGCTGGACCTGGACAGGTTACAGAGGTGGGCAAATGAGAATAGGATGGGATTCAATAGTGACAAGTGCAGGGTGCTGCACTTGGGCAGTAAGAACCAGCAGCATACCTATAGGCTGGGGAATGCTCTTCTTGAAAGCACAGTGACAGAAAGAGATCTTGGAGTCATTATCGAGTCCAAAATGAACATGGGCCGACAATGCGAGGTCACAGTCAGTAGGGCTAACTGCACCTTGTCATGCATCCACAGATGCATCACGAGCAGGGCCAAGGAGGTGATCCTCCCCACTCTATGCGACACTGGTCAGGCCGCAGCTGGAGTACTGCATCCAGTTCTGGGTGCCGCACTTCAGGAGGGATGTGGACAGCATTGAGAAGGTCCAGAGGAGGGCCACTTGCATGATCCGCGGACAGCAGGGCAGACCCTATGAGGAGAGGCTACAGGAGCTTAACCTGTTCAGCCTCCATAAGAGGAGGCTGAGAGGGGACCTGGTGGCCATCTATAAACTTACCAGGGGGGACCAGTGAGGAATGGGAGAGACCTTGTTCCCCTAAGCGCCTCCTGGAATAACAAGGAATAATGGCCATAAATTGTTAGAGAATATGTTCAGACTAGACATTAGAAGGCACTACATCACAGTCAGGGCAGCTAGGATCTGGAACCAACTTCCAAGGGAAGTGGTGCTGGCTCCTACCCTGGGGGTCTTTAAGAGGAGGCTTGATGATTACCTGGCTGGGGTCATTTAAGCCCAGTTTTCTCTCCTGCCTAGGACAGGGGGCCGGACTAAAAGATCTGCAAGGTTCCTTCTGACCCTATATCTATGAATCTATTTATCTATGAAATTATTACCTAGCTATTGTTACCACTAATGTGGTGCCAGGAGTAGATCCAGGAAAAGGGCAAGGAGCATGCAGCTGCCACTCTGACAGTGTTGCACATACTCAACAAGCTCTTAGCTCACTTCCCAGTCAGCACAGGCTCCATGTAAGCGATGAGCTGTAAACTCACCAGCTGATCTAGGTGAAGTCTGGCTAGGGCCCAGGGTGGTGAAGGCTACTGCTGTTTGCCTTTCCCTTCCTTCTTTGTCCCCACTGAATTCAGCAGCAGCAGAAGAAAGGAGGGGACAAGTGGCAACAGCAGCAGTCATCCCCTGGGCTCTGGAGCCACTCGAAAGCAGGGGCTCTGGCCAGGCCCTACACCAAGAGCTCATGTGCAGCACAACTGCACAACTAGGGGGGAGGGTGTGATCATGCTGCCACACCCCATTTGGATCCATCCCTGTGTCATGCTAAATGTCACTCAGTTGCCTAGGTAATACTCTTTCAAATCCATTGTAGCTTCATAATTCAGTCTTTTTATTGGGAGATTGCCTGGAGAAAGGTAATTTGCCTTCTCTTGCTTATTTCCAAAAAAACTGAGAAAAGGGTTAAATCAATTTTAAAAGCTTCTACCCAATCCACTTCAATTTGCAAAATTAATGGAAACATGCCATATTTTAAAAGGTAAGCAGAAAAAAAAGAAAAGAAAAAATACAAATGCTAAAAATAAATTGCTAAAAGAGAAACGTTTCTGTAATTTTAGGTTTAAAATATGAGCCTGAGTAATCAAGGAAAGTATTTTTACTGCCCTGTCAATATTTTTCCTGGAAGCTTTGGTAAATAGACTTTCTTTAGATCTGTAGTGTGCGTGCCTAATGGTCTTAGGTGTCTCTTACCACAGAAAACTTTATCCTTAAGAAATACAGTAAACAGGAACTCTGTGGTTACGTAGTTCCTGAGAGAAAAAAAAAAGAAACATGTTCACTGCCATGACACACAGACAATTTATACTGACTTAAGAAGAAGCTGTTCTCTTCTAGCTGAATCTTTCTTGCCAGCCTTTGTTTCCAAAGAATGAAAGAAGGAAAGAGAGAAAGAAAGAGGCTACCAGTGACCTGGATCATGTTAACCTCCACCTAATCCTGGGAGCCCTACAGAAGTGCTGGAAAGTATAGAGAGTTTATTCTCTCTCTCCAAATCCCTATTTATTTCCCTTGCTAGTGAAATGATTGGTCGTTTTTTCTTCTAAATCAGTGGCTTGTGGACATTCTGACTCGTCCTAACTAAGCTAGGAAAATGATCTTGAGAGAGCTTAGACACATGTCATTTTCATAGCATCAGCATCACTCCAGTCACTTATTTTTATTAGTTTCTTGCCTTGAAAGCTGGCACTTAGGCAAACTAAATAGCACAGTATCTTTTTGACTCCACAAATTTCCCCTTCACCTGTGACCTGCCTCCATAATGTGATTCAGTAAGTAGTACTAATCCTAAAATCAAATTGAAATCTAGCATTCTGCCTCCTAACCCGCCCAAACTCATTAACTATGCAGATGTCTAGCACAGAGGAAGGTTTGTCAAGAGAAACAAGTGTCAATATCTCACTTCAGTGAATTGCTATCAATGACAAGGATACTTGTATACTCTGTGACTAATGCATATTCTGTCTGTTTTTGAGTGTTTAATAGATAGGAAGGTTTTCCATTTCTCTTGGACAAATTCCTCTTGTAATAATATGTACCAAGTTAGAAGATACAAAGTTGAGACCTAGAGAATCATACGGTGATAATGTATGGTTGTCTGAAACAACTACCTAGAAACAATGATGTAAGAATTCTCTCTTATACAATTTCCTTTCCTTAGCAATAAATTCCCTTGCTATGAAAGATCATTAAACATATAGCGTTTACAAACAAGCATTCAACTCAGCTTGTATAACAATCAATAAAACATTGTTCCCCAAAGTAGCCTTTGTGCCAAATGCATTGCCAAAATATAGACTCATATTGCTTGAATCATTCCTCCCCAAGGGCTATTAGCAATATGAAGTGGAGGAAACAGCAAGTCAGTTCAGATAAAATTGGCTATTCATTAATAAAGCTTTAATGAAAGATTAAAAGACCGTTCCTGTGGGTAAAACCAGGATGAAGTTTTTGATCTGTCTCGGGGTAAATTAAATTGTATTTGAATGGTGTTTGTCATTTCATTATCATAGCACTCATATATTTTTAATCAGTGCCATAGCAAATGAAGCGGGGCGGGGGGGCAACTGCCCTGGGCGCCAAAGTGAAGGGGCACCAACAGCCACTGCCCAGCCACGGCGGGGCATGGGACAGAGCAGCAAGCAGCTCATTTTGGGGGGCACAGGGATGGGGGAAGGGTGGCTCCCAACACTGTGTGTACTCCTGGGCAAGCATGGCGGGCGGTGGGGGGGATGTGCCCCTTGGATCTGTGCGCAGGGTGCCACTGCAGGCTTTGCCCTGGGCACCAAACTTAGTTGGTACAGCACTATTTTTAATTAACTTTACCTGTTTAGTACAATTAGTACTTTTTATCCCTGTGACTTCTCTCAATATCTCTGTTTCAGGTACTTCTACAAAGCCCATTGTGGGGGAGGCCATTAAATAATGTGTGGCATTTACTTTTCACTTCCTACTCAATGTTTTCCCTCTGACAAATTGTTCATCTTCTCAACAGGTCCCTGATGGGAGACTGCATGAAGGAGATAATCCATTCCAGGTTTTGCACTCACACAAGCATGTTTCTAGCAAAGCTGCTAGATGCTTCTTACCTTTCCCCAGAGCTACTGCATAAGCATTTCTTGTAGAATCAATGGAATATTAATCATTTTTAAAGCTGGTCAGAAATTTTCCAATGAATGTTTTTCTGCCAAAAAAATGCTGATTTGTTGAACCCAAAACTGTTTGAGAGAGAGAGAGTCAGAGTCAAACACTCTCTTGACTTCAAAAAATGCTAGAAAAATGTTTTGAAATTCTCCATTTCAAAGCTTTTGAACTGAAAAGTTTCATCTGTTGCAGTTCAAAACAACTTGATCTACAATTTTATTGGAATTGGACTTGCTGGATAAGCCATGTACAGCAGGTCTGGGTGCTAATTTGTAGGGGACAAAGTCACAAAAGGCTTCAGACACTGCAGCATTCCTTCTTGCAGAACCTGACTTTCAGTTGTTCTGCTGCCTATTGCAATTTTCAGCCTGGGATCCACTAAGTGCATTTACAGGATTCTAAATGCTCAGTCGACTAATTCTACTGTGCATTACTGCATCACAGCAAAAGCTCACCACTAAGAATGGAGAGGGTAAGACCCTAAGCACAACTCTCTTAAAAGTACAGAATCAATACAGGCTCGAGAGAAGCTGTCTATTTCTGCTCAGGATTCTCAGATGTGAATCCTGCACCAGAATTAGGAACCTCAAGTTGGTAAGCTGCCAAACAGACAGACAGTAAGGCCTACCCCAGTAGGTCAGTGGTGAGGATGCTAACTCAGAAGAAAGAGACCTACTTTCAAATCCCTTCTTTGCCAAATTTGGAGCAAGGAGTTCAAATCATGTCTTAGCATGCTCAAATGCAAAGAGTTAATTATGTAGTTGTTGGCGAAGAGACTTGACAGATGCAACCAGTAAGCCACCCACCTGCTACAGAGTCAATTGCCTGTTCTTTCATCTCTCTCTCCTCCCCCCTCCCTCTACCCTATGAGTCTTTCATTAGCTCTTCAAAACAGAAGAGCCTGTGAATGAGTCATTCCAGAATATCCAACAGTCTGGTCCTGTCATCCGTGGAGACCTGGTTTCATCTCCCTGGTGCAAAAGGACCAGAGGAAGAAACTGCATACCGGTCTCTCCCTTTCCAAATGAGCACCCTCACCTTTGGACTACACAGACAGCTTTGCAAGCACAGGCCTGCAGATTAGCCAAAGACTTGGCTTTCTTTTGTGAGAGATCTAATCACTCAATTCTGATAAAGCCGGTGGGGCCAAACCCATAGTTATGGAAAGCAAGGGAATGCCTACTTTGAGGATCGTGCTACACTTAGGTCTAATCTATGGCTCTAGTATCAGGACTTTGATACTTCTTCACCAACCCACAGGCAGAAACTGAAATGACATAAGGTCTCTAAACATCTACAAAGGTAGGCAACAGCTGAGGAGGGCTGTAGGCTCCCAAAAGCCCTCAAGTGTTGGATTTAGAAGCAGAGGTTGAGGATTGTGAATTCCGAGTGACTGTCAGCATCACTACAGCTCTGAATAAGGCAGCCATCTATGGTGAAAAATAATGTTTATAACACAAACTGGTCATCAGCATTTCCTGTCAACTAGTTTAGACAGTTCCCTGCTTAGCCTGCTGGCTTATGCGAATCATGTTTCCAGGTGCATCTCTCTCCCCAGTATAGGGAGCATTGGTATCGAACTTGGATGTTGCAAATACCACTAGGCCAGGGGTGGGCAAAATATGGCCCATGGGCTGGATCCAGTCTTTGAGGCAATTCTATTCAGCCCGTGAGGCCCCTAAAACATTTAGAAAATTAATATTCATCTGCCCTTGGTTCCTGTCCAAAATGACAGGAACCAAGGGCAGTAGGACCCAGGGGAAGCCTGGTGGGCTCCCAGAACAGCAGGGCCTGCCCAGCCCCACCCCCTAGCTGGAAGACCCACCCGGGGCTTCTGGCCTGGAACCATGTGGCTGCCCCGGCCAGAACCGCAGGTAAGGGGAAAGGAGGGGGGAGGGCAAGGGAGGACCCTGGGCAGGAAAGGAGCTCGGGGAAAAGTGGCCTGGAGGGAAAAGCGGCCCCTCGCCCACCCCGTGGCCGGTGCTTCGCACTGCAGCCACTCGCAGCCCATGTAGGGCTGCCTGTGCCTGCACCAGACAGCTCCACATGGGCTGTGAGCGGCTGCAGCAGGGAGTGCCGGCCATGGGGTGGGGGAGGGGCCACTCTTCCCCATGCTCAGCTTTTCCCCAGACTCCTTCCTAGCGTGGAGGAAAGTGGCCCTTCGCCTGCCCCATGGCCAATGTCTTGCCCTGCAGCCACTCACAGCCCATGCGGGACTGTTCAGAATAGGCACGGGCAACCCCAGGCAGGCTGCAAGCAGCTGCAGTGTGGCACAGAGCAGGCAAGAGGCTGGTTTTCTGCTCCCCCCCCACCATCAGCACCAGCTTGTGGCCTGGCCCCACTGCCAGCCTGGCCCCCGCACTGGCTCCGGGCTCACCAGTCAGGGCTGCATGTGGCGACAGCAGTTGTGGGCCCCCTGCTTGCTGCACCAGGCAGTGTTTGCTACTGCTGTCTGTGGGCTGCCCAGCGCATGAGCTCTGGGTGGGCAGCAGCAGCCAACACTGCCCAGTACAGCAAATGGGGGGGCCACAGCTGCTGCTGCTGATGGGCAAGCCCAGAGCTGGCTTGGAGCCCAGGCTGGCAGCAGGGCCAGGTTACAAGCTGGTGCTGAGTGTGGGGAAAAGTGGCCCCTCGCTTGCCCTGTGGGCCGCGCCGCAAAC
>NW_005842031.1:1033605-1042033 GCF_000455745.1 Alligator sinensis | reverse complement strand
GCTGTGTGCTGCCCCTGGCCTGTACCGCGGGAGTGGGGGGGACTGGGAGTGAGTGGGCGGGGAGGCAGCAAGAGCACAGGGCCCGCACCGGTGCCCCGGGGCCAGTGCCAGTGGGGCCCAGAGCAGGGTGGCTGGAGCATGGGGTCCCAACTGGTGGGGGCTGTATGGAGCCAGGCCAGCTCCCCCCTCTCCCTGCTGCTACAGCCCAGCCCAGTTCCACAGACCTCTGCCAGCCTGTGCCCCGCTTTGGGCCCCACTGGTGCTGGCCCTGGGACATTGGTCCCAAGGCATTGGGACATTGGTCCCAAGATGGTGACCAGGGGCCGGGACATCTGTCAAGGGGCGGGGCACCTGGCAAGAGGTGCGGCTACCCATGCAGCACTCGACAGCCTGCCAAAACTGGGTAAGCAGCCCTCCACCCAAAATAATTGCCCGCCCCTGCGCTAGGCATTTAGGTGCTTAAAAGTTTGACACTGCTTCACTTAGCACATAATTCCCTTTCATAGTCTAGCCCCTAATCCCGAAGTCATTTTACAGATCCAGGCACTCACGTGTTCTACTCACTGGGTCTACATGTGCAAATGCTCTGGGGTAATTTACTCTAAAGTAAACCCAACCAGGACAGGCAGTCTGCTCCCACCCACGCTGGCCCTGAACCAGCCCCTGCAGCAGGCAGGGGAAGCTCTAAGATGCTGCAAGGAGACAGAGCAGGGCAGGAGCAGCCCTAGACTGAACTGCTGAGCAAATATGCTCCCGATGGGTGCACATTCAGATACATGTGTGGTCGCAGTTTAATGCACCTGAATTTTCTGCACAGAAAATTCAGGTGCATTAATTGCACGTGTAAATATGCCCATGGATAGATAAACACAGAAATAACAGTATTTTTCCATACCAGTACTTTAACAGAGCAGTGCAGTAAACAACATGCTAACTATATCAGAAATCCTTTTCGTCCCCCCAAATTCAACCTAGTACTGTTTATTTTTGTGCAACAATAAAAACAGATGTTTTCTAGCATTTTTACTTCTCCAGATGTACCTTTTAAACTGTTGTCAACTGTTCAGAGGCACTGCTGATTTTTTGGAGAGCTAAGATGGCTGTGGGAAGTTAACTACTTGGCACTGGAAGTTTGGGTGCACAGTCCATATTTTGTAATGGATACTCCATGATTAAGGATTCACTTAGGACTCTTTCAAAGGGTCCCGATGTGGCTTAAGCCTCCAGTACAAAGTATATAACTCTTAGCAAACTGGACTTTCAAGTGAATGCACTGTATATTAATAGACACAGATCATAGCTGCCAAAACACACAAATTCTCTGCATGATCACTTGGATTCCCAATCTCTCTTGTTGGGGAGGAAATGTAATGATCACATGGAGAATTAACATGAAAGACCACTGTTAAAAACAAATAAAGGAGAACCATATTTCCCAAAAGGAAACAGAAAAAAACATCCACCATCTGATTTCTATGGAACCTAAACTATAACATAGTTATAGTTACTTTAACATATACATTTCCATGTGTTCTTTATACAATGTAATAAGGAAATCTTCCTATCCAATTTGTATGTGATAAATAGAAACAGAGGCACCAGACAGCCTGATTTCATTTATCTGTCTTTGGGTGCATACAAGCATTCCAATAAACTGGGGAAACTTAGCAGTTTTGTTTAAGCTGTTAGAAACCCTACCACTTGAAACCTGTATAAGCATTTAAAGGGCTGGCTGTGTGCTCTGCAGACAGCCTGCACTGCTAACAGCACTAAGGCAGAGGGGACCAGTAAACACATCCCAGTATGCTTTGCAGGCTCCTCTTTCTGCCTGGAGAGAGATGACAGCATGCCAGCGTATAGGTGAGGGCTGATTGGCTAGTGGCCCCAGGGAACCACATGTCCCCACTCTCTCCACAAAACTCCCTTTCTCCCTCACCATTGTTAGGAAGGTCTGCTATCTTGTCCAGCCTGTCAATTTCTCCTCCAGCAACCTAATGCTGTGGCACCAACCGTCTTATCCAGCACAGACTGGATGAAAAATCATCACTCTTCAGCTCTCCAGGCCTCCAGTTAGGGTCTGGATGGAAGGGAGCAGGAGGTCAGGGTGCTCCAGGATCAATGGAGGCAGGGGTATGTGGGTGACAGGGGAGGGGAATGGGTGCGTGTCATTCCCAGTAGGAACTGTGCTGTTTGGACATGGAGGGGAAGGATCTGGCAGATCCACGTCCTACTTAATTGGACCCAGATCCACCAAACCCCACTCTGTTGCCATACCCAAACTACATGGATTCCCCCCCCCCACACACACACATACACTGGGAACAGAGACCCCAGACCCTTCCCTTACTCCCACAACGGGCTTTCAGGTAGGGCCCATGGGAGAAGGAAGTCTGGGGGGTTGGGGGAGGAATGGAGGGGCCAGATCAGGCCAGACCATGGCCTTGTGGAGATTGGGCATCAGGGGACTCCAGGACTGGCAAAGGGCCATGGGTCAAGAGGAGCCAGGAACAGGGGTGCTGGGTCAGACCAGAAAATGTCTTTGCAGGGGGAGACAATGGTCTCTGGGAAGAGCAGGGGAAGTCTGGTCAGTGTCTGTGTGGGACACATCAGGGGACTCCAGGAATGGCAGAGGCAGGTGTGAGTTGGGGATCTTGTGCTTGTTGGTCACTTTCCCTCACATGCTGAGGGTGGCAGGACTGATAGCTGCACAGGTCTGAAACTGTTCACCGAGAACACCAGCTGGCATACCTCACATATTGCCACCCCAGCTGTGCAGAGAGCCACACTGAACTGGTTCTTGATGAAGTGGAGACTGGTGGGGGTTTCTTTCCCTGCTAGAGTCCAGCTCTTAGAAGGGGGAGGGATCTGGGAGGTGAACTCTGGCTCCCCCCACCACCCTGCCCCTGCCCTTGCCTAGGGCCCACTAAATGGTTAATCTGGCCCTGGGAGTGGGGAGGAGATCTTTGACTATGAACACTTTTTTTTTTTCCCATTCCTGTTACCACATCTGTTGGAAGTCAGGGATGTGTGCCCAAATAATAGACACTAGCATGGACCAGAGCTGAATGAATCTGTGAACACCACCACAGGTAGCAACGGTCAAGAGAAAGCATCACAGAGGCTTTGGTGGTAGCCTCAGAATCGTGAGTACAGTCCATGGATGAATGGCAGGATGAAGTCTAGGAGATGTATAGACAGGATGAAGAGTGAGAGGCAGCAGCTCACTGGGACATAATGGCCAGAACAAGAGAATTTCTGGACCTAGCCAGACAGTGCCATTAGGGTATCATGGACAGCCAGTGAATGGGGGGGCATGTTTAGAGAGGAGCTCCTTAGATGCATGACTCCAACCCCCATTCAGGAGCTGGTGAGGCTTCTAGGGGATAACCTATGTGATATCCACTGTGCGTGCCCCTATCCATGAACTGACCCTCATAGAGACCCTTATCATAATCAACCCCCAATAGTGACAACCTCAGTGACAGCCACTGTGCCTGTGAGCGAGGGGTGCCCCTACTCTATCAGGCCAAAGAGAGCACCACTATTCTTTAGGGATGAAGGGGAGGGTGAGACAGAGTAGGGACTGGAGGTGAGGGGGAAGAAGAGCCTATGATGGGTGATGGGTTTTTGGTTGTTAGTGCTATTGCTTCAGTAGGAAGTTGGGGACTGGGCATTGTGTTCCTGCATTATTTTGGCTCTGCTTCAGCTACTGACAATACAATAAATGTTTTGGTGACATTAAAATGTATTTCATCCATGTCTGTCTGCTGTAATGGGAAGGGTTATAGAGGCATGGGGAGGGAGGGAGGGAGGTAAGCCTGTGGGGTACAGAGATGAGCAGTAATCAGGGATGCTGCACAGTGCCCATAATATTTCCTCTGAATGGATGAAGCTTCTCAGTGTTCCCTAGCTACTCCAGCCAATGGGGGACCTTGTGGAGTGGGGACATTTATTATTGTGACCAGAGAAAGACACGGGTTGAGTGGTGGTAAGCTGGCCCAGAATTTTGTTAATGTGGGGAGCAGTAGTTGGCTGGGTGCTACACAGCACATGTAATATTTCTTCTGAGCACATGCAGCATCTCAGGGATCAGGAGTTCAGATGGTGATTGGCAGTGGAAGAGAACAAAGCAAATTCAAAACCAGGCAGGCAGGCTTCACTAACTGCTACATTTCTAGTATTGAAAGACAGACATGCCCATTAGCAGCTCATGCAAGCCCCTCACCTTACAAGCCAGCAAATCCCCTCCCCCTACCTTTCTATATTTTCCTTCTTACACACAGGGAACATGAAGTGAAGAATCAAACAAACAAAGCAAATAGAAGCCTTTATTTACAAGCCAAATATTAAGGATAATTAAACAAACCACAGAACAGCTTTTATAAGATAACTACACTTAATTACTATAACAAAGGAATTCCTTTTTACTACCATAATGATGCATGATTTGTGGAAAAAAAAATCAGTCTAAGCAATAATCATTTCTAACCAAAAGACCTTGGCTCTAAGATGGACTTTCTAAGCTTGACTGTGAACTGGTGGATGGCAGTACTTAGATCCGTACTGGTCCATCCCACTCCTGGGAAGGAGGGGAGCCAACAAATAACAGGCAAAGAATCATTGCAAGGATCTCAGCCATTATTTGCCTGTCCTTCCAGGTCTTGGAATACCTCCTGGACTCAGAGTGATTCCTATCACACTGGATGACCATGAATCTATTCATAGCCAGACAGATCTGTCTCACCATTTCATGAAGCCAATGCTTGCAGTCCCTGAGGACTTTCATGATCCTGTCTATACATTCAGTGGCAGCAGCCTGCCTCACTAGCCTGTGTGTCCTCAGTGGTGGCATTGCAAGTGGAGCTGAAAATCAAAAAAATGCAAGAAATAGAGTGAGTTAAAGACAGTGCTCTAAAAAGATAGACTCAGAGAATCTTGTGAGCAGATAAGAAGCAGGCAACTCAAAATGACCGAGAAGGGGTGCCTGGACATGGGTAGTAGCAGGCCTTGAGTGACTGCAAACAACTGCCCACCCATTTTGGCTACCATTGCACCTCCCTGCTGTGCATTGCCCTGTACCTCCTGGCACTGCTTGCCAACTCCTGGGGTCTTTAAAGCACTGCCCTACACCTTTCCCCTCCTCTCCTTCACCTCATAGCCCAGCCTAATCACAGCTGTCAGTTCAGGTGACTTAAATGATCCTCAGGGCTTCACATACCAGATGTGGAAGTCGAGCTTCATGGTTTATGCTCCTCAGAGGAAGTGGCAGGTGACATGACTGGGGCCCTGGCACTATCTTCTCCACTGGAGACCCCATGAGTCACAGCAGTGGTTGGCAATATCTCAGCAGCTGAGAATGCCACAGAGGCCTCTGTTCCAGTGAGTTCACAGTGATCCAGTACCTCCATTAACAGCTGGAGGTATCTGTAATGGGCCATGTCATGCAGGGTGTGCCCTGCTGCTGTGCTTTGGTGAAATCCCTGTGAATAGCAGCCTGCAGCAGGTTTGGCTTGACACAGCACTGGACTGCCATCCTGTTGTGCCCTCGGTTGCCTATTCTCCTGACAACATCAAGGTAGATGTGCCAGTTGGCCTACAGGCTGCAAATGAACTGGTGCACAATCTCAGGGTCCTCCAGCACCCACACCAGGCTCTTCATTTCAGTGAAGGTCCAATTGGCTCTAGACCTATGCGCCCCAGTCCGCTCCATCAGAGAACCTGAATCAATAAGGAGTACACCAGGAAGCTGTGTGCTCAATTTATAAACCTTGAGGTGACAGTTCCAAGGGAAGTTCACCCCCCTCCCATCCTGTTCTTGCTGGGCAAAGTTTGGTCGTCAGGCATGCTGGTGCCAGGCAGGGTCAAGTCAGGGAGGGGGGCTTTGCACCAGTGGCAACTTTGTATCTTATTGTCATACTTGTTCTGGACATCTTTAGCCCTGCTAGGTCTTTTAGCCCTGTGTATGCCATGGCACAGTAGCAGGCTACCCAAAGAGCCATGCACTAAGAATTAAGTCCAAGAAGGGTGCCCACAGGATCCCTGTTGGGGCATGCCAGTGCCCAAAGTCTACCCAGTGACCCATGTATCAAGACATTGCTCCCCCAGCAGGACATGGTCTAAACTGCTGAACAGTTCAGACATAGCCAGTGAGGGAATGAATGCTGACAGAACTCACCTGTAATTCGTAAAGTAGGCACACTTAATTCTCATGCAGGCTCACAGAACTCCACTTGTTGAGTTTACATAAAGCCAGCAAGTGAATTAATGGCGTTAGGGGAACAATTACACCACAGCCAGCCAAAAAGGGATGTTTTAGCGTTGCAGGGTGGAGGGGAGTGGGGGTTCCTCACGGATGTTGCCAGGCAAAGTCTGGGGATTTTTGCTGGGCACACAACAACTATGCTCTGTGACTGTTAGAAGTTTTGGTGCCAGTCAGCAGCATTCACCAGGGCTCCCTCTGTGTCCTGCCATGTCCTAAAACATTCATTACACAAAATACCTGCAAAATATAATGACACTTGGTGGATAAGGGGGCTCACCACACAAAAATTGTAGGGACTAGGGGTGTGCGAAATGGGCTGTATTCAATTTGGATTCAGATAAGCCTGAATCGGAGATAGTGATTTGATTTGGATCACTGTCCCCAATTTGATTTGGCTGAATCTGAATCTGTAGATTCAATGATTTGGAGAATCAGTGATTCAGCCATAGACACAGTTTTAAATGTTTTTTTCTACATACCTCAAGGTACCAGGTGTGGCTCATGAATGCTGCGATGGTGGGGTGGCTGGAGCATCCCACAGGATCATTGGGGGGTGGGGGTGTCATGTGCTCAGTGGTGAACCCAGCAGTTCAGATTCATGGCTGCATCATTCCAAGTTGCATTGTCACAAACTAAACTACATTGGGATGGGGATTTGTTTATGACAATGCAAACTCATTTAAATCACCAAAACTCCTGTATGTGTAAAGTGTGATGCCACTAAGCCAAACAAAAGGGCAATTTTCATCATGTGTACAAGCACCCTAAGGTGCCACCCTGCCTACCTTCTGCCTAAAATGGTCTTAGCTGGACAACAATAATATATACAGTTACTAGTAAGCATAAAAAATTGGATGTGATCAAAGTACACTTGCTTTTGGGTTTACACCAGCCCCTACCTGATGAGAGGCAGGAAACAACTCTTTATAAGGAAGTTATTGTAGAGCTCCCTTTGCATAATTAACTGAACATTCCTCTGTAACCTTTAGTACTGGCCACTGTCAGACAGGTTATTAGACCATTGGCAACTTCTGTAATCCTGTGTTGATAACAGAGGATTCATAAAGAAACATCCAGTCTCCCATGGCTTTTGATCCATCTCTTTTGATGCAATGAACAAAGGCCATACTCATATGAGAATGTATGTGTGTCAACATGCAGTGACAATAAACATCTTGACATTCATTTCATAATATATTCTATGAATTAACCAATCCTTGTATGGGATATTTCTTTCTGAAGTTTTATTATAAAGTTGTAGGAGGTTTAATTTAATTTACAAAGTTACTCCTTTTAAAATGCAGAATATTTCGTGTCAGAAAAATACAGAACCCAGCAAAAAAAGTCTGATTCAAAGTCATTTGAAATTAATGGAAATAATTCCATGACACTCATGAAACTGTAGCTCATCTCCTAATCCACCCCCCCCACCCTCCAAACATATTTGAGTTATCTAAGATAATTAAAATATTTGGAATATTTTTAAGAGAAACCACTAATCTATTGGCTGTTTCCCATTCCCTCTTTCTCCCTACAGCTTCTAGTACCCCTAACTTCACAACTTAAACAGTGAAATGCTGAAATGCACCATGAAACACCTGGCTGTTCCAAAGGTTGCAATGCGGTTATTTTAAAATTTGGTATACTGTCTAAAAGTTTTAATTTATTGGAGAAATTGCAATTTAACTGCACTTTTTTCAAGGGATGATCATGATATCAACATTGGCACATAATGATTACATTTATTATATTCCAGCACAATGAAATATTATGCAGACTGAAAGAAGGCAAAATGTTTTAATGTGATATTAAACTAAATGAATGTCATAACGTTCCTGTGTTTTAAATAAGTAGCAGCATTTCTTGTGGCACCTTTTCTAGTGTGCTAGACATTAGAAAGAACAATTTCAGAATGTGTTTCTCCTCAGTTTGGGTTTAGATACCCAGAACCACCGGGCAGGTAGATCATAATTTAGATTGTAGCAAAACCCCCAGTTTTTCTTTTATATATATATATATATATATATATATATATGATAGATATGCATTTCCTTCCCTTCCCCAATTCTTTCTGGCTTTTCTTTCTCTCCCTCTCTATTCCCTATAGACAAGCATATGCGAGCTCAGACTTAGGATAAGCTTTAACATTTTTATTTTGGTAGCAAG
>NW_005842031.1:1004303-1032772 GCF_000455745.1 Alligator sinensis | reverse complement strand
ACCTCCAACACCTGTCCTGAGCTCCTCTCTGCCTCCAAGCCCCCTGTTTCTTTGCCACTGTCTTATCCCCACTGCCTTTTCCTTTTCCCCTGAGCAACCAGGTTTCTGCCTCAGTTTCTTTCCTGGCTGTCTCCTCTTTGCCACCACTTATCTGCCCCCCACCCCCAATATCTCACCTGTCTGGCTCAGTTTCTAGCCCCAATTTACCTTAAGTAAACCCAAGTCAGTTCCTCAGTCAGCTTCTCTGTAGTCTACCTGTTCTAATCCCAGTTTTGGCAACTTTCACCCCCTACACTTTAACTCTCTCTCACCTGAACCTTCCCCCAAGTATCCCAGGTACCCCAAGCACACACATACACACTGTACCATCCAAGTTAGGAACTTACCTGTGTGTATGTGTAGGTGGGTTGTATGTGTGTGAACTGGTGAGTGTGTGTGTGTACATTATGAACTATGAAATTATATATATGGCATTGTGTGCATGATATACGAATTAGTGATCTGTGTCTAACTTTTGGGTGTATAGTGTATGTGTTTGAATTGGTGATAGGTATGCATGTACCTAGGCTGGTTTGGATGTGTATGTGCCTGAGCTGGTAGTGTGTGTATGTATGTACCTAATTGATTTGTGTGTTTGTATATGTGCAATTGTGTCACACCCTCCTGTCTAACAGCGCAATATTGAGATCTTGAGAGTTGGCCTGACCACAAAGGGCAACAACATCACTTCTCTTCTTAAATCTTTTTTTTTTTCACCTTAAGCCTCTTTTACATTATCCATGGGGATCAACAGCAAGCCATAGTACAACGCTCTGGAGAACTCCAGGTTTCTGCCATGAGCTAGTTACTGTATCAACTGCATAAGGTCTTAAAGCAGTGGTTCTCAACCATTTTAGACTCAAGGCATTGATTCAGTTTCACGGTACCCCTTGGAAAATGCCAATTCTGAGTTTTCATTCATTTTTTACTATAGATTTCATAGACATTAGGGCTGGAAGGGACCTCACAAGATAATCAGGTCCAGCCCCCTGCCCAAGGGCAGGAAGTCAGCTAGGGTCAAAGGATCCCACCAAGATAGGCATCCAAATGTTTCTTGAAAGTGTCCAGAGTAAGTGCTTGAACCACCTCTGGGGGGGAAGTCTATTCCAGGCCTTCAGGACTCGGACAGTAAAAGAAGTTTTCCCTTATGTCCAGCCTAAAATGGTCTTCTAGGAGTTTGTGACCTTTGGACCTTGTCTTCCCTTGAGGTGCCCTAGTGAACAAATGTTCTTGCAGTTCCTGATACACACCCCTTATGTACTTATAGGCTGCTACCAAGTCACCCCTGAGCCTATGCTTCTCCAGGCTGAAGAGTCCCCCGGCTCTCAGCCCCTCTTCATAAGGCCTGCTCTCTTATCATGTGTATGGCTCTCCTCTGGACTCTTTTCAGCTTCTTCACATCCTTTCTGAATTGTGGAGCCCAGAATTGGATGCAGTATTCCAGCTGCGGTCTCACCAAAGTTGAGTACAGTGGAAGAATGACTTCCTGGGTCTTGCTTGAGATGCATTGGTAGATGCAAGCCAGACTTTTGTTTGCTTTGCTGGCTGTGGCATCGCTTTGGTGGCTCATGTTCATTTTAGGGTCAATCATGACCCCCATGTCTTTTTCAGTCATGGTGCTAGCGAGTGTAGCACTGCCAAGTCTATAAGTGTGATGTGGGTTTTTTCTCCTGAGGTGGAGCACCTTGCATTTCTCCATATTGAATGCCATCAGATTTTCATCCAGCCAGCTTGCCAGCCTTTCAAGGTCAGCCTGGATTACCAGCCTATCCTCAAGTGTGATCACACTTTCCCATAGTTTGCTGTTGTCAGCGAATTTAACCAGTCCACTTCTGACACCAGAGTCCAGATCATTTATAAATACATTAAAGAGTACAGATCCAAGAACAGAGCCCTGGGGGGCACCACTGTGTGCCATGTTGATTTGGTTCCATCAACTACCACTTTCTGGGTCTGACCTCGGAGCCAGTTCCCCAGCCGTAAGGTTGTTGAGGCCACAGTTCCCCAAGTTTGCCATGAGGACATCATGGAACAGCAGGCCAAAGACTTTTTTAAAGTCCAAATATATAATATCAACCTCTTCTCCTTTGTCCAGGTGATGCTTCACCTGGTCATAGAAGGAAATGAGATTGGTCAGGCAAGACCTGCCCACAACAAACGCGTGCTGGCTATCCCTTAGAATGTTGCCTTCTGTTAGCCTGTCCATAATGGTTCCTTTGATAATTTTTTCCAAGATCTTTCCATAGAATAGTAAAATAATAGAGCAATGCTTCTGTTGAAAGGAACTCAAAAGGCCACAAGATTTGCTTAGAATGTTGACACAATGGATTTCTGTTTCTAAAAATCTCTGGGCGTATCTTCTGACTCATGTTTACACAGCTAACACTGCTAATACTGGGAATATCTACACAAGACTGGACACATCTACAAAGTGGATGTGTCTACACGTGTGCCCCACAGCACAGTTGGTGCTGTGTAGTCATTTAGTACTTGCTTTAGTACTGAACAATAGGGCTGTGTGAAGCTTCGGTCCCTGATTCAATTTGGCAGAGATTCAGACTGATTCGGTGGCCAAACCTCTGAATCCAAATCAAATCAGGAGACCCTTTAATCTCTTCAAATCAAATCGTAACCTGCATATTGATGTGGAGAGATTCAGAAAGATTTGGAGATTTGGACATAGACACAGCTTTAAATGTATTTTCTACATACCTCAAAGTACCAGGCAGCTCGTGAATGCCATGATGTTGGGTCAGATGGTGTCCCACAGGAGCGCAGGGGGCTCCCCAGTACGCTAGGCAGCAGACCAAGAAGTGTACCAGAAGCACTTCCGGTTCACTCACAGGTTTGCTGGGGAGTTTTCTCTCCGCTCCCCCCGGCTCAGTGACTGGTGCCTCCTGGGTCTGGGGGGGGCACCCAGGGTCCCCCCGTGGCCGTTCACCAAGCCAGGGAGGTGCGGGCCCCCCCACCCCAGCACATTCCCCAGTGGACCCAGAATTGGATCAGAAATACTTCCAGTCCTCTTCTGGATTCGCCGCTGAGGCCACAAGGGTGCTACCCACGCGCCTGTGAGATGCTCCATCTGCCCCACCATCGCAGCGTTCATGAGCTTCACCTGGTACCTTGAGATATGTAGAAAAAACATTTAAAGCTGTGTCTATGGCCGAACCGTTGATTCTCCAAATCAGCATCGAATCTTCAGATTCGGATTCGACTGAATCGAATCAGGAACAGTGATCCGAATCAATGAATCAAGTCACTGTCCCCAATTTAGGCCAAATCCAAATCAAATACAGCCTGCTTCGCACACCCCTACTACACAGTTTCAGTGGTGCATGGGTCATTTCTGACCCTGCTGCACAGTAGCAGCGAAGTCATAATTAGTACCCGCTGACACTATGATGCCATGGTGACAAGTGATGAGTTACATTGGCAGGCACTAACCGATTAATCAAGTCTGCTCTGACGTGCTGTAATTTCAGCACGTCAGAGCAGAATCCCTACTCATGTATGGGCACTTCTTGTTCCTAAAGAACACAATTGTATACATCACCTAAATTACCCAGCAGTTCTAGATACTAAGGGAGGCACTATGAGAAATTGTTATCCTATAAATGTCACTAAGCCACTTCAGATACTACCAGATATTTTTAAATGCTAAATCCAGGGCCTGCAGAAATCTCTCTCTCCATTCCACTGTGGGGATGTCTACATGTTAATTAATGCATCTTTGATACTGTATATTAAGTTTAGTACTCTAATATGAGGTGCTACATAAAGACAGATTAGCCTGTACTAATGCACAGTAGCAAAGGCAAACAGTTCTTTTGTGACGCTTAATGTGCAGTAGACTAATTCTACTGCACATTAGTGCATTAGCATCACACTCTAATACACAGCAAAATAAGCTATTGCACATTAAAGCATCTTATGTAGATGTGCCCTGTAATAGCTAAATGGCATCCCCATTTTTATATGACAGGCTTCCTGCAGGAGACATGCTTTTAATATGCCATAGCTCAGTGCAGTAAATTGCATCTAATTACAAACTACCAAACAACTCAGAGGTGCAAGGCTCTGAGAGTTTGCTTGACTGAGCCTTTTACACATTTTTTAGATAAAGCCACTGTCAGATGTTTCACATAACTCCAGTTTACTTAAACCCATTATATTCCCTCAAGATGACAAGATGATGTCTTGGGACTTAATGTTTTCTGAGGATTATTATAACATATGCAGACATCAAACAAAGAACATAAGATCACCCTGAGCTATGCCCTTGTGTTTTGTGGTTCCATATTCACTCGTCATTCATACAAATGTAAGAAACAATGGGAATAAGAGAAGGTCAGTATATCCCATTGAGGCTATTCTTCTCCAATAAAAGAGTTCTCCTAGGCTGATATCTAATTGCTTCTGTTCATTTTTCAATAGTCCATTCCAAACATTTGTTATTCTCTAAGCAAAAAATAAAAACTACAACAAGCCCAAATACAGCAATTCAAAAGCAACTAAACATTGCAGCCTATCTACTCTGAATTTTAGACCTTCTTTTTTTTTTTAATTCTCCAATATTATGCAATCTTTAGAAATTAAAAATCAGCTCAATCATAGAACTGTAAAATACACTATGGGGGCACAGCTACACATGTGCTTTAGAGCAGAGTTGACCAATTAGCTCCGCAGTAAAGCATCACAGTCTACCTGTACACCTGTATTAGGGTGCATTAAACTAATTAACTCCACCATATGATAGTACTGCCTGACACAAGTACTATCCTACTGCAGAGCACATACATGCTCTCAAATACACATATAGACTGTGAGCAGGGCTGGCCAAGGCACAAGGGTGTTACAGTGCAGAGGCTGCCTGCTGGCAAGCCCTGCATTGTATCACCCTCATGCCCCAGCCAGCCCCTCTGTCACCACCAGTCAGAGCCCAGGACTGACCCCCAGTTCTCCTGCTCTGGGCTAGCTTCTCTGCCCCAGCTCAAATTGCTATGGTCCTCGGTGTACATGAAGACACTGCATCCAGGAGCAGCTGACTGATGTGAATTGGAGTCAGGTGCATTAATATCAAGCACATTAATATCTTGTCTTCTCAAACTCTGCACCTTAACCCACCTGTGTATTACTAACACCTACAATGCAGGCAAAGAGCATCAAAAACCTATCATGGAGATACCTGCAATATGGTCACTGCCATCAATTAGACCACATTATCACCAAAAGAAAGTGCAGATTGTGACACAGACCACAGACACAAACCACCTTATTGTCAGCAAAGTGAAAGTGTTACCAAAGAAGCTGCATAGAACCAGGCACAAGAGGCAGCCAAGAATTAACACACAGCACAAAAGTCCAAAGCAAGTGTCTTGATTTTCAAAGGAAGGCAAAGTTTTTTTGGGTAGATGTGATATCTTTTATTAGACCAACTACAGGCAACCCCCACTTAGCGCTCTTAATTGGTTCTGGAAAAACAGCATTAAGTGGAACCACGCTAAGCAAAACACATTTCCCCATAGAAATGAATGTAAACAGAGATTAATTGGTTACTGGCCGCCCCACTGCCATCTCTCCCCACTCCCCCGCCTACCTGCTGGTACTCCAGCCCCATGCATGAGCCTGGGCCTGTGGTCATGCCGCCCCACTCTAGGCCCCTGGCCCTGGGTACTGGCTCAGGTCCCACACCCATGCCTGCTCCCCACCCCACCACTTCTCACTGCTACCATCTCTCCCCACCCCCCTCACATGGCCGCTGGCCTCTCCAGCCCCACTTGTCAGCCCAGGCACTGGCACTACTGCTGCCTCACTCTGGGCACTGACCTCTGTCACTGGGCACCGATGCAGGCCCCACACTCCTGCTGCCCCACTCTGGCCCCGGGCACTTGCACAGGCCCCGCCCTCCTCATCTCTGTCACCACTGCTTCCCCCCACCCTCTGCCTGCTCCAGCCCCATGTGCCCCTGCTGCCCTGCTCTGGGTGAGGGCTTCCACTGGTCCTGGCCCTGGGCCCTGGCATGGGCCTCACACAGGTACAGGCCCCACACTTCTGCCCCCTCCCCTGGGTGTGGGCCTCCACCAGCCCTGGCCCTGGGCACCATCTTGGGTACCGTGCTCCTCTCCTCTGTTGCCACCACTTGTCTCCACCCCACCCCCACCTGCTCCAGCACCATGTGCCAGCCTGGACCCATGCTTTTGCCATCCCACCCTGGGCCCTCATGCCTCCTCCCCCCCCCCAATCACTACCACTCACTCACCCCTCAAAGAATGTTTGAGCTAATAGTTATGTCTACGAAAGCAAGAACTGTACATGCTGAAGGAACTTGGAGTGGACTAAGAGTAGTCATCCAGGAAACAGCCACAGAAGTATTTAGGAAAAAGAAATCATGAAATAAAGATTGGTTTGTGGCACACTCAGAAGAGATGCTACCACTTGCTGAGGCCAATAACACAGCCTACCTGAAACACAATCAAAATCCAACAGAAAATTCCAAGACTAAGCTGAAGCATACCAAGTACATAAACCAGCTAGATGTTGTGCAAACCAGTACTGGACTGACCTATATTAAGAGATGCAGTTTCCTTCAAACACATGAAACCCGAAAGTTATGTATGATGGCCTGAAAAAAGCCCTTAGCCCAATTCACTAACGCCACCCCCCTCAAGTCTCAAGATGGCAAAGTAAAAATCACTGATAAGAACAAGCAGATGTCATGCTGGGTTAAACATTACTTAGAGCTTTACTCCCATGAAGCAGATATTTCAGAAGAGGCACTGGATCAACTGCCAACTCTAAGTGTACTGGCACAGCTAGACAAAGACCTGATAGCCAAAAAACTTAGCAAGTCCATAGACTCTCTAGCAAATGGAAAAGCACCAGAGGAGAATGGCATTCTAGCTGAGGTTCTCAAGTGCAGGAAGGCTAGTCTGCTACCATAACTTCATCAACTCTTAGTGTGCTACCAGAAGGAAAGTCAAGTACCCCAGGACATGCGTGATGCTAACATCATCACTCTCTTCAAGAACAAGGAAGACAAGCAACAACTCTCTCTCTCTCCTCAGCATCATAGGCAAGTCTTTTACCAGAGTCATCCTGAAATGCTTGCAACAATTTGCTGCCTGTGTCTATCTGGAATCACAGTGTGGATTCAGAGCAGGTAAATCAACAGTGGACACGATATTCTCCTTACACCAGCTGCAAGAAAAATACTGAGAACAATGTAAGCCACTGCACATAGTATTTGTCTACCTAATGAAAGTCTTCAACACTGTCAGCACAGCAGGTTTGTTCAAGGTTGTGGTAAAGACTATTTCTCCCAACTTTACTCAGTATGATACACTCCTTCCATGAAAATATGCATGCCACAGTTCAGTTTGATGGATCAACTTCCAACAGGTTTGAGATGGAGAGAGGAGTGAAGCAGGGTTGTGTTCTGGTGCCCACCCTCTTTGGGATCTTCTTTATGCTGCTGCACTATGCTTTTGATGGCTTGGAGGAAGGCATATATCTTCACATGCAATCAGAGGGCAAACTCTATAATGTATCACATTTAAAGTCTTCCCTAGAACCTATATGTAAAATCCACAAACAACTGCAACCCATACTAGAAGACCCAATTCTTAAAGAGATCTTCCCAGAACCATCCATCCTAGCCCCTAAACAAGCACCAAACCTCGCTAACCTCATCACCAGAAGCAAACTTCCTATGGCCGAAAGCACACCAAATGGATCCAGACAATGCAGAGCCAACAAATGTAAAACCTGCCAACACATCTCCACCACTCCCACAATAACTACACCCCACAGCAGAGCCATCAGCATTCCTGGATCATACACCTTCACCTCTAGAAATGTTATGTATCTCATCCAGTGCACTAAATGCCCTGATGGAAAATATGTAGAAGAAACCAAAACAACAACTGTGTACCAGAATGTACACACACCAAAAATCTATCAAAGACAAAAATACCTAATTACCTGTGGGTACACTTCTCACAAGAAAACCACTCTCTCTCCAATCTCTCAGTTCTAATCCTCAAAGTGAATTTATAAAACACCTTTCATAGACAAGTCTACAGACTTCACTTCATAAATCTACTGGATACAAAAAAATCATGGACTAAATAGAGACATTAGATTGATGCCACTTTATAACCTGCCTGCCTGTGATAACCTCACGTAACCTGTCTGCATTTTACCAGCTACATTCTTCTATCACAAGCTCAACATTTCCCCTTTCCCAGTCCCCACCTGTCTCACACCTATTGTCTTCCACCACTCTGATACTCACTGCCATGCATTTGCATTTTTACGGACCTGCATTTTGTATTTTGGCTTCTATTCTATCCAGGAGAACACCTCATTCACCAGAAGACTCTTTATATGCCTGAAGAAGGGTGTTTCTGCCCAAAAGCTTGCAAAGAACATTTTTTACAACTATTTAGTTGGTCTAATAAAAGATATCACATCTACCCAAAGAACCTTGTCTGCTTAAGACAAAAGTGAGGCACATACTCATTAGCGAGCTCCTTTTTGCTGATGATGCTGCACTCACTGCCTATGAAGAAGGCCAACTACAAATACTCATGAATCACCTCTCCCATGCTTGCAGGATGTTTTCCCTGACCATCAGTATTAAGAAGACTGTGGTCCTAGGACAGGGTGCTTGTTAGTCACCATCTATCAGCCTTGACAACACACCTCTCAAGGCAGTGAACAAGTTCTGCTACCTTAGATCCACAGTAAGCGATAACCTATCACTGGATGAAGAGCTAAGTGTGCACATTGGAAAGGCTGCTATCACTTTCAGTAGGCTCTCCAAGTGAGTCTTGAACAATACAAAACTCACAATTAAAACTAAGCTGCTTGTGTACAAAGCCTGAATCCTCGGTGTCCTTATGTATAGCAGTGAGACATGGGCAACATACACATATCAAAAAAAGAAGCTGAACAGCTTCCACCTATGCCCTTTACAGCACATCCTTGACATTAAGTGGCAAGACAGAACTACCAACCCAGAGGTCATCACCAAAGCCAACCTACCAACCATCACTGCACTACTCAAACAGCAGCACCTATGCTAGTTTGGCCACCTCCGCAAGATGGAAGATGGGAGCATCCCAAAGGACATCCTGTATGGGCAAAATTGAAAGAAGATAAATTGTGCTTCAAGGATGTCTGCAAACAGAACAGGAAGGCTTTTGGAATCAACCCAAATCTTTGGGAGGCCTTAGCAGGAGACAGGACAAAGTGGTGGTCCCTTCTCAATTATGGAGTCCAACATCATGACAAGAAATCTTTACTTGAATTATAATGTGACCAAAGGAAAGAGGCTGTCAGTACAGTAGCCCCTAATACTTTGTCCACTGTGGCAGGACCTGCAAGTCTAACACAGGTCTATACAGACACAAGAGATAATGCACCACCAGTCAGTAGAATAGCTGTAATATCCACCGTCACTTGCTGATGAACCGATAGCCTTGGGGCCATCAGGGAATATCAGGTGCATTAATATCATGTGTAGATGTGCCCAGAGACATCCAAATCAATTTAAGTAACTTTACTCATATGACTGTGCTGTACAAGTTAATATGTTATTAGTGTTGTTACAGCACCTAAGTTGTTTTAAACAGTTCCTTGTACACATGAAAGAAGGAACAGCGTGATTCTGCTCTCATTTACACTGCTGCAACTAATTCCATTTAAACTAATAATGTAAAGAAAAGAAGAATCAAGCCCAATGACTCTGCCTAGAAAATTATATAGGAACCTTCATGTTCATCAGGATTTGCTATAAAAAATTGCAATGCACAGTAGTAATGAGATTTTTTAATCTATGTTTACATTTTATTATAGAGAGCAATTTTTTTATTTAGTGAAAGGGTATCATGTGTTTGGCCATCAGTTTGCTGTATATCTCAAAAAAATCAGAAAAAATAGTATTAACTGTTTATAAACTTATTGTCAGTTTTATGTTTTAATTGAATTGCTCATTGTTCCAAATGTCCGCTTCAGATTCTTAAAAAGATCATTTCTACTAGTAGTAGGCAAATGTAGAGACTCAGGGTTGGAGTTTGCTTCCAGTAAAGGCCTAAAGATTTAGATGGTTATTCTAAGCTTATTCAAACAAGTTGAACCTCTTTAATCAGCACCATTGGTTGGAAAACACACAAGAACATGGAGACTGTCTTGCAAGATGTTCAGTACTTCCTGTTTGGTTAATATTTTGGCCTCTCTCTATTCCTGTCTTGGTATTTTGGCCTTTATCAGTTCCTGTCTCAGTATTTTGGCTTCTTTTTATTCATGTCTAGGTATTTTGGCTTCTCTTGGTTTTTCTCCTAGCTGGCAACCAAACCTGCAGAGGCCTATAAAAATGAAAAATATAGTTAACTAAATATTTCAGAACCTAAAAAGTTTGATTTACGTTCATATCTAAAAATGAACAAAGGCTCAGTAAGCTTAACTTATTTCAAACTAGTAAAGTCTACCATGCCAAAAATGTACTCTGTCCTGAATCATTTTCTTAATTAGTGGCATTAACACTGCATAACCTAAATTTGTTAATCTTGTCCTGACATGTCATAACAAATATGACAATGAATAAAAGTCTTATTTTCTAAGAAAGTTGTCAAAATTTAGACCAGAAAAAATGGGTCAAGAAAGTTCCTACATTATTTCTTAAGATAATTAGTTGGTTAGAGTTTCCTTGCAACAAATGGGTATTTTCCAGCTGGCCAAGGGCAGAAACAATTTCAGATCCAGCATGTCTGATGAGTTTCTAATGAAATACAAACAATGTCTGCCCTGGCCTTGCAAGTAGAAAAGTCTGTGCTAAACCCTGGAAAGCTAGAAGGCATGAACCCTTCCACCCAGACTTACAGATTTGCAAATGTATATTAGAGAAAAAACTTCCTGAAAGTTCAATGTCATAGGTCTTACACTGGACATCATTTAGAATCTTCCCCTCAAAGAACTACCACTCTAAGTCAAACCACAGGTTAGATCAAGAACTGTAACCTCAAAATTCAAAAGAAGATTCAATTTATAGATTCATAGATTGTTAGGGGCTGGAAGGGACCTTGTAGATCATCGGGTCCAGTCCCCCTGCACTGGCAAGGAAAAGACAACTGGGGTCAAGTGACCCCAGTGAGGTGACTGTCTAGTCTCTTTTTGAAGATTTCCAGGGTAGGTGACTACACCACCAGTGGAGGGAGTTTATTCCACAGTCTGGATACCCTGACTGTGAAGGAGTTTTTCCTGGAATTGAGCCTTAAGCAGCCCCCTAGGAGTTTGTATCCATTGCTCCTGGTCTTCCCCAGGGGTGCCCTGGTGAACAGCAGTTCACCAAGTTCTTGATGTACTCCCCTGATGTAGCAGTAAGCCGCTACCAAGTCCCCTCTCAGCCTTCTCTTCTGTAGGCTGAAGAGGCCCAAGTCCCTCAGCCTCTCCTCATATGGCTTGTCTTAAAAGTCCCTGATCATATGGGTGGCTCTTCTCTGGACCCTCTCAAGTTTTTCCACATCCTTCTTGAAGTTCAGTGCCCAAAACTAGATGCAATACTCCAGCTGCAGACTCACCAATGTGAGTGATACAGTGGGAGTGTCACTTCCTTAGTTTTGCATGAAATGCAATGGTTAATGCATGACAGCGTGTTGTTTGCCTGCTGACCACAGCATCACACTGCCAACTCATGTTCATGTGATGTGATGGTTGATCACTACCCCAGGTCCCTTTCAGCAGTGGTACAAGTCAAATTGTCACCACTGAGCCTGTTGGTATGTTGGGAATCATTTGCCGCCAGATGGAACACCTTACACTTCTGAGTGTTGAACTTAATCTGGTTCCAGTCCTCCAGCCTATTCAGATCCGCCTTTATCTGCAACCTATCTTCTGGCATGACCACACTCCCCCATAACTTGGTGTCATCCACAATCTTGGCCAGCGAGCTTTTCACCTCCATATCCAAATCATTGATAACCAAGTTAAAAAGCATCAGTCCAAGCACGGACCCCTGAGGGACACCACTGGCCACTTCCTGCCAGGACAACACCTGTCTGTTCATGAGAACTCTCTGGATCCTACCATGCAGCCAGTTTTCCACCCACTGAACTGTTGAACAGTTAAGCCCACAATCTTCTGATTTTTCCACCAGGATATCATGGGATAATAGATCAAAAGCCTTTTGGAAGTCTAGGCATATAACGTCAACATTCTCTCCCATGTCCAGGTGGCAAGAGACCTGTTCGTAGAAGGAGATGAGATTGGTAAGACAAGACCTACACACGACGAAGCAATGCTGGCTGTTGTTCAGAATCTTACCCTCAACAAGCATATCACACATAGATTCTTTAATGAGCTGAGCATTAGAGCATTGATTCTTTAATTATTGAGCATCAGAGATGGAGTTAGCCTCAGAGGAGCAAAGAATTAACTACTTCAGAATCTAAGTGCTATGACTGATAAAAAATGGTGTCATAATCCACTAATTAAGTAGATGCAAGAGCAAATCCTGAAACTTCTATTGGTTGACAATTTTTAAAAGTGAAAACATAGCAAGAATCTATGAACACATTTATTTGTAATATGTTGAGTGAGTATCATTTCCTAAAATTTAAAAATAACCCCTAAGTTTTCAGAGAAAATAAGCTTATGAGAGGTTTGCAGAGGCCAATAAAGCTTTAGCCCCTTAGCAGTTACCCGAAACCTGAATCCTATTCATGGATGAGCACATCTCCTTTGAAGAATTTCACTTTTCAAGAAGAGAGCTTTCAGGTGTATCATTTCTTCCTAACCCATAATTTCTTCCTGCAGCACTAACTGCATAATGTGAAAGCCTTGACAACAGGGAAGCAAAAAAGTATTTGGCAGAAAAGAAGAGAGGGAAAAGATATAGATATAGATATAGATATATATGCATGGGCAACTGGCACCTCCTGAGTCTGGAGGGGCACCCGCAGAAGCCAGTGGTGGCATCAGCAGCAGGGACAGAGCTGGCAAGCACCTGCAGAAGCCGCCGGTGGTGGCAGCCGGAAGAAGCCGCCGGTGGTGTCAGCGGCAGGATGGAGGTGGGTGAGCCGCCGCAAGAGCCGCTGCAGTGTCAGGAGTGGGGACAGCCCTGTCAGGGGGGCACTTGCCCCCCTGTGTCCCCTCTACCAGTTGCCTATGTGTGCATGTGTGTGTGCATGCACATGTATACACACACCATATTTTCTTGCATATCACACACCCCAGAATATGATATGCACCTTGTTTTTGAAAGGCAGAATGAAGAAAAAAAGTAACCGAGTAGCAGCTGTGAAACTAAGCCTGTTCTTTGTTCTGCTCCGTGTAGCTCACTGCAGATTTTACTTTCAGTTTCACCTGTAAACAGCAAAATCTGCTCTTACTATATTGCTTACATGTAATGCATACTCCAATTTCCAGCAGCTCATTTTTTTTATAAAATGTGCATGTTACATGGGAATACATGATATATGTATGTGTATGTATGTGTGAGAGCAAAGAGCAATGAGTAAGAGAATGGAAAGATCATAAAGAGTGTGTACAGAAGTGCTCCAAGCATGTATGACAGTGCTGTAATTTAAGGTGTAGACAGAAGTGTAGCTCTTAGATCTTAGTCATGGTGCTTCCCAGACATTGCCATGAGTTCAACCAATCCTCCTAACCCAACAGACATTCCCTGTTGGGTCAGGAGGTGGGGGAATTGAGCTCTAATTTGGAGCTGATCTAGGTAGAGGCCATGTCTTCTGTCTCAAGATGGGAGGACAAGGCAGGGGAGGGAGGTCCATTCTGGGATTTCCCTAACTGTGCTGGAGTGGGTGGATTGGAGCCCCATGCTCCAACACGAGCTGGGCAACCCCCAGAACAAGCTCCCTCCATTCCCTTCCCCACCTCCCATTCTGAAAACAGTACCAGGAGCAGTGCTGGGCCATGCCAGCCAAGCCCTGCTTCTGGCATGTGCAGACAGAAGTTTATGAAGATGTTGCATGTGAGGTACGTGAAGCCACGTCATCTTGATCCGGGTTGTGTCTGTGGTAGCCATCAAGTTCTGTCCCTTATAACTTTCCTGCCATGTCTTTGATGATTAGAGATGTATCAAACTTTGAGAGACAAAACTCAGGATAGAGGCTCAGGACGTCTGCTTATTTTTGCAGGGCTCCACCATCCCCATACCCTGCCCTTACCACACTAGGTGTTCTGGGCTCAATGTTCTTAGACTCCTAGGTAGCAGGTTCACTCTTAATCACACTTAATTACTACTCCGGGTCCCCTACTATGTTGGCCTCTTGCCTCGTTCTTCCCTGCACAGGTCCAAAGACATCCAAATTCGGGGTCTATTCCCACCCTTAACTTCAGGGTCGGGATGAACCCCTTTCTCCTGAAGTGATAACCCAGTCTGAGTTTCTTCTCCCCCTTAGCATCCCAGGGCAGTTCCCTCCACTGCCCAAGACTGGACTCATAGACAAAGGAACCTCCTTCATGTCACCAGCTTCTCTCAGGTAGGTCCAGGGTCAAGGCTTCCTCCCCAGCCTCAAGGTCAGTCCCTCATTTCTTCTGTCTTTGGTGCCTCTGCACTCTCCGTTCCTTCAGGCTGACCACCAGATGCTCCCCCAGCGTCTCCTTAAATCCCTTTCTTCTCCCCACTGTGTCTCCCATGGCAGTGTCCGATTTGCTGTCCTTGAGGAACAGCTGTTTTCCCTTTTCTTCTCCAGCACGGTTCTTCTTTCTTCTCCCTACCATGTCATTCTTCTTTCCTCAGCCTTGAACCCTGGAAGCTGGGCTTCCAATGGAAGCCTTTGAATTGGTGTGGCCCCAGCCAGCTCCTTTGCTTAGTCCCCATTACTTTGACTTGGCAAGATTTCCTTGGCGTCGTCCGGTAAGTTTTGTTCCTTTTCTTTACTGTGGCAGGGAGATTTGGCCACCCTGCCACACTCCGTTTTGGAGCATTGTAGCAGAGCAGCATCCTAGGGGTCACTGTGCTCTCCCCTAGCAGCCCCTTACCATGCTAAGCTGCCTAAAAGGCACCCTCTATTCTCGTCTGCCACGTCTTTGATGATATATATATTATAGGAAGGCTGCCTTTTCGTCCTCTTGGACACGATTCTCCTGCTATACACTGGCCCCGTTTATGTAATGGGTGTTCAGGTACACCCCAGCCTTATGGGCTATGTGTGGCTCCAACCACCCCTTTACCACACCCCAAGCCTCGCTGATGTAACGGACGTTGTTCGGTCTTGCCCAGTGTCTCACTGACAGTCAGGTTCTCCACAGCCTTGTCTTGCTCCACCTTGCTGGCACTTGGGTTCTCTACAACCTTGTCTCGCTTGGTGCCTTACTGGGCACTTGGGTTCTCTGCAACTTTGTCTCACTCTGTGCCTTACTGGGTGCTCGGGGCTGACACACTCCCAATGCTGCACCCTTTCTGGCATTTGTCAGTCGCTGCCCCCTCTCTGGGGCTTCTCGCTGCCCCCTCTCTGGGGCCTCTCAACCGCTGCCCCCTCTCTGGGACTGGGGTCTCCATGCTACCGTGGGTCCCCTATGAGGCCTCCTCCATCCCCTTATAGCCTCACCCAAGCCACCGGTTGAAACAGCAAACAAAACACAAGCCCCTGAGCTATAACATAAACCTTAGCCATCCGGCTTGAACATTACTCTCGCCACACCAGGGGGGCTCCATCCTTCCCCAATCTCATGCTATACCTGCAGTCTGGCTTTTCCCCTCTGCTTGTTCTGGGAGAGCTCCTTCCCCCTTGGCTGCTGGCAGGAACAACTGCCCTTCTGGCCTCAGCCCTAGGATTTAAATGGGAGCCAGGCCTTGCCCCTTCTGGTCAGCTGACTGCTAGCATGTGTGGGTCACTGGCTCCCTTCAGTTGTCATGGTAACCCTTCCTCTGGCTGGAGCTCCTTCCCCCTTGGCTGCTGGCAGGAACAACTGCCCTTCTGGCCTCAGCCCTAGGATTTAAATGGGAGCCAGGCCTTGCCCCTTCTGGTCAGCTGACTGCTAGCATGTGTGGGTCACTGGCTCCCTTCAGTTGTCATGGTAACCCTTCCTCTGGCTGGCTGGGCTCCTTCCTCACTGCTCCAAAAGTAGCAGGCATTTTAGCACCCTGCTACAAGCATCTTCATCTGAACCTTCATTACAAGATGCTCCAAAGCAGAGAATAAAGAGGGTTCAGATTATTGTGGGATTAAGCCCTTTTAAAGCCCTCCATAGTGGAGCACACTGAGGGTTCAGTTTGTTGCAGGATTGGGCCCTTTTCACGTGCTCTGCAGCCATACACTTGTGTTTTCTCAGAGCTGTAGATTGCTTTCAGGAGCCAAATTGGACAAAAATTGTCACTTCTGTCTGCACCTTTAGAGTTCTTTTTAGAGCACTATAAAGTTACAGCACCCCTACATGTGACAGAACTTCCGTGTTTGGTTGGGGGTGGGAAGGCTAAGCCTTCCTGCACTTTCTAGGCCAGGAGGCAGGGGGCACTCCACAGCCTCCTGGGCTTCTCCACTGGTCAGAAATTTGACCAGCATACAGAAATTATTTACAGCACTGTAAGTTGCTAAACTGCTATAAAATACAGCGACTCAAATGTAATACCTCATTTAACAAGAGTTAATTTAAAGCACTGTACCCATTTTTAAAGTGCTGTAAAGCAATGCACTTCTGTTAAATCATGCAATAAAGCACTTTAAATTGTGAAAAAGCAACTTCTGTACATTGAAGATATAGGGCACTGGCCTACAACTTAAGGAATGTGGGTTCAAGCATCTTTAAGCTTCTATGATTGATAGAAAGACTGCTTTAAAAGATCAATTATCCAAGTCATCAGCTTCTAACAAAAATTGACAATAATAATATTGTTTGCTATAGCAATGCCAAAACCTGAAGACTTGTCTTTACCCTAGAGACAAGACTCATAAACTTGACATTTTCTATTGAAAATGTTTATATAAAGATAAAAAACAATAAACTGATCAGATAGCAAGTGTTTTGATCTACATATATTGAAAATAGAGTGATCAATGGGTTATATTTCCTCAAAGATTACATCTTCATGTTATAACAATATAGATATACCATAGAATAAAATTCTGATTCTATTGGAGGTAATGGCAGTTTTGTCACTGACTTTGATAGGGCCTAGGTTTCATGTAATAGTATAAAAGTCAGTATAGCTGTCTATATAGACTCAAAGAATGCATAGTGATATCCTGGTAATAATGATCCCACGAACAGAGCAGTAAGATCTTGGCACTAGAAGAAAATTTTCTTGGATGAACTGAATCTCACTTGGGAATTAATCTGTATTGTACAACCATGTGTAGATTCGTTTGCTACTGGTGTCACTGTGTATAAAAAGAATTAACTGCTTTATGAGAGTCATCTGGATTCCTTGTGTTTATGACACATCATATTCTAAGATGAGAAGTTTTCAAAGCCCCTTTCTGGAAAGACTTTCAATTCTTTGAATCACTCCCACCCTTCCCCCCAAAAATTATGATTCAAGTGAAAATCTGAGTAAGCAAATGCATTTGGCTCTAAGAAACATGGAAAGTTTATTCTGGAGCCAGAAGTGGTTGCTTGACTCTGACCATAATTTTACACAGACAGTTACAGCCAGCTATCTTGGTGGGTTCATACCATTTTAACGTGAAACACTTTAGTGTTTTACTTTTCATAATTTTTTCAATAAATAAGACCATTTAAACTCCTGTGGTACATGCCGCCAGCTACTTCCCCAACCACTGCTCTTTACAAAGAATAATTTATAATGATCAAAGATAAGCTATAAAGCATTAAGCTGGAAAAAAAATATGACTTTAAGTTTAAAAGTTCATTTTGCAGGGGAGATAATCCTAAATATTTTTTCAGGCCCCATAAATGTGATTTCTTTTCCTTCAGTTCTTCAACCGTTAGAAGACAGACAGAAAGTGTGTCAATACTGTTTAATTTATATGCACAAAAGAATCTGATGATTGCACTTTCACACTGGATCATGACATTGTCTTAGTAGGCACAAAATATGTAATGGACTTTTATTGGAACAGAGCTACTGTAGCATATCTCTGTTAAGAAACAATATGCACACTCGGTAACCTTGGTCCCAAAGTTTCCAACCACAAAGGTCATAATGTCTGGTTTGTTTTATACTGATTACACAATGAGAAAGATAAGATCAATGGTTATTTTTCTTTCTAAGGTGGGGCACCATCTAAAAACTATGCCAATTACAATATAAAAAATAATGCAAAGTGATTGCAGGCAGTTCCTAAATGGAGACAGGGCAAAATTCTGCCCTTGGATTCTCACAGACAACTCCCTTTGATTTCACTGTGTGTGAGAGAGAGAGTAAACAGCTAATGGTCAAATTTAACACTAATTGTTGCAACTAATTGTTGTAAGCTAAAGAAAATATTAGAGAAGCTTGGTTACACCATTGTGGGCATGGATTCTGTTGACTTCAGTGGAAATACTACCAACTGATGTTGTTATATATGACACCAAAATGTAGCTATGTACATCTATTTGGTAATGTTTTCATCTTCTGCTATGAGATATGGTGAATCCTTTTGTTGTCTTTTATTTTGCTTTTCATTTTATTTCTTTCCATTCCTTTTAATGTTTCTGCAGTTCCACATTTTAACTAGTTATTCACAATTTTGCAAACAAATATACATTTTTGTTAAAGTTACACCCTTTTGTAATGGCCTCTCTTTTCTAAGTGATTTATTAATACAAAGCAGGCAGGCAGAGTTCATTTTAATGCAATTAGGAATAAGATGCAGCAGTTCAGTGGCCAGGGTATAAATTGTCTTAGCTCCATCATTTTATTAACTGCCCCATTTGAAGATCTGCCACTCTCTGTCATGTGGCATCTCTTTTAGGACTGTTGAAAATCATGTCATCAGCAAACTCAAGACATTTCATGGATATGGATTCACATGTTTGTTGCTTTAAGGGGTGGACTTCATTCTACCTAATTGTTTAAGTGGAGGTAAGGGGCATTTATACACATACGTTTGAAAATGGTGGCAGTGCACTTTTGAACCAAAACAGCTTTGATGCGTTTTAGTTCAAAAGTGTTCCACCACCATTTTCTCAGCACTGACACACATTCGCTATTTATACAAATGCATGTGCCACAGTGCTGGGCACTTTTAAAAGTTCCCAGCACTGCGGCATCAGCATGTGTACAAATGTCCAAGGGGTCTAAGTGTGATTCTATTCTACTCTGCTTAAGTCCCTCAGAACAAATGAATGCAGAAGGTTGGTGGGTCCTCCTCTTTGTTGCTTTTTTTTGTGACTCGGTCTGAAAGGTAAGATGACAAGTGTGTTACAGATTCATTAATGGGTTTTCAGGGAATTGAACAGACTGGAATCAAATCACACTTAAGCACCTAATTTAATACTCTAAATAGAATATAACCCTAAATGTTTCAATCAAGATTGGAAAACCATTGTTCTACCCAATGTAAAAACACATACCTAGAAAAAGTCCCCACCTGCAAGAGAGAACGCCTGGAAACTAAAAGTCAGTAGGCTTCTATGTCACTGCAAATATACCAAAAATAAAATTCCCTTGAAAATACAGCAAACTGCTGATGGAAGTCATATTCAGATTCAATGCTCTTGCCATACTAGTAGCAAACAGCTATGTTTGTAAATTAATTGGAAAATCTCAGTAGCTCAAACTGGGAAGTTCTTGTGAATGCTCAGGAAATCTCAGGTATTGCATGTGAAAGCTCACAAAGTGCAAATAGATTTGTCTCTAAGCATGATGTGGTTAAAAATAGACCTCCCATCCATATTTATCATAGGGGGGTTGTACATACCACAAAATTGGCCTTTAAGGCAGCTTAAATGCCCTTTTGCACTGCTTTAATGGTGTTGCTGTTTACACTGTCGACAGCATATTGCGCATTAAATGACTTTGGGACATAGCAAAATAAAACATGTCCGAGGTGTTTTAGTTTGCTACCTTACAGCTGTGGAGGGAAGCACCAGGCCCCATGCAGCTCAGGGGCTGTACAGGCAGCCTTTGCAGGCAGCCCAGTGGCAGCCCATGCAGGCAGGCTCCACTGAAGAAAAAAAAAGGTGGTGAGCCTGATCTTTTTTTTTTCTTCCCAGAGCCTGCCTGCCTGCTCTGCATGGGCTGCGCGGGCCCCCCCCTGCCTGCTCTGCATGGGGGCCCAGTGCTTCCCTCCATGGCTGTGGTGCCCCCCAGGACTGCCTGGGCTAGCTACCTGTGGGCAGATGCTGCCTGGGGAGTGCTGCCACAGAGGGAAGCACCACCCCCCAGCAGCTCAGGGACCACTCAGCCCACTAGCAGCTCGCCCTACCCTGCCTCCCACCACCAGAGAGGGAGGTAAGGATTGGACCCAACCCTTGTCTACATGCCACAGGGGTTTACTTCAGTTTAATCTGAAGCAGTGTTTTTAAAAACCCACTGCTTCAATTTAGGGAGAATTAAACCAAAGTAAACCCCCGTGGTGTGTACAAGCAGCCATAAACCAGGTCTACCATTCTTAACCCAGTTTATCTGCTCTGAACTTCTGGTTTCCAACCACCTAAACCAGAAAAAGTATAATGTCTGCATCTGGTCCTATTCACTTGCATCACCCAATGCTATAAAATGGGCACCATGCAGCGTGCAAAAATCAGACACTTCTGTACCCACTACATGCTGATCCTGAATTCTCTCCACAACAGGCCATCTTCTGGTCACTTAGGCTGCTTGCAGACATTAAAACAAAACAAAACACGCTTTACCAGAAGAAGCAGTGGGTTAATTCAGCCCAGTCCACAGTTTTTATATAGATCTGGTGATTCAGCAGGGCTTTTTGGAGCTTTTATCTAAAGCTGATTCAATAAGATATTAGAGAAAAGTGTCAAAAAAGTCCCATTAAAGCATTCAATCTATACACATGTTGGGACAACCAGAACCAACTCACATGATGCCTCTTCTTTGTATGCACTGGGCTCAGCATGGGGGCGCACAGAGTTTAAACTGCCTTTTGGGGGTTTTTTTAATGTCTGCAAGCAGCCTCAGAGTACATACGAGTGTTAAATTTAGATTGCCCTAACCTCAGTTAGGGCAATCTAAATAGCTGGGTGTACAAGCATTTGCAGGGCTTAGGTCACCCAAGTCCACCCAATCTAAAGTTAGTTCTGGTCAGAGGTGAACTAACTTTAGGTCAGCAAGGGGTTAACCAGCTCTACTGAGGGTTAACCCAGCCTAGCAAATGCTTGCACACATTTACAGCACAGCCCCGGGGGCTGGGAAAGCCCAACCACTTTCCACAGCCCCAGGGCTGTGATGTTTTTACCCACTGCCAGCATCCCCAGATGCATCAGCCACCACCATGGAACCTTGCAGGCCCACCAACCCTCCTCCCTCCCTCCCTGCCCCCACAGACCCACCAGCACCTCCCTGCATGATCTACTTTTCTACTTGTCTCCTGGTACCTGCACCTTCTCCCAGCAAGGGGAAAATGCTTGCATGTTCCAATCCTGACTCAAGTTTAGGCAGCTTAAACTAAGCCACCTAAGCCTGAGCCAGGTCCTGTGAATGCTTGCTCACACCCTTAGTATTTGAGGACCCATTCCTGAAAGTCCACATAGTAGTAACAAGGAACTCCACGTAACTTTCACTGTTTCTGAATTTATTGTTTTTATCTTCCTGTTTTGAAAAAAAAGTTGATGATGCAGATGAGCCATAACTATGCAACACAAAAGAGTCATTTTGTGAGTCATTTCTTCACAGTTCTGAGGGCGTGTGCATGTGTCCATGTGGGGAGAGAAACAAAGGAGGAGAGAAAGGGGTAATATTGTGATGTAGTCAAATTAACAGTTGGTGACAAGAATTTGTGAGGTACCTGTGATTACCTAGGTTGGTTAGGTATTTTTGAACCCATCAATTCTCAACACCCAGAAATGTAAGACATTCAATATGCAATCTTCTAACTCAGTTGATTCTTTTCCAGAAGATCTTCAAACTGATAACCTCTCTGAACCTAATTAGAGGGTGAGAGAATAGGAAAGAGGACATTCGAGAGTTTTAATAAAAGGAATTGAATTGTTTCTTCATCTTCACAACCTGAGATTTATGAAGGAATTTCACTGGCTTTGTAGCAATGTAAAATAAATAGACATTAGATGATGACAGGGAAAACAGAATTGCTGCCAAAGCTAAAAAGAGCTTGGCAAAAGAAGAAAGGACCACTACATAGTCAGTCATTATTTACTGTACAAACCTTTTCATAAAGCATAGAAGAGAGATATATAGAAATAATGGACCCTTGCTAAAAGATGAAAAGGACTTTCTGTTGCTTACATTATTCACTGACTAGGACGAGAATATGTCTCAGTTGTTACAAAATCTTATTGTTCTATTCAGCCATTCAGAAAACTGATTACCGTTCTTATGAAGCATTCACAGTCCTGAACTTTTAATGTCTGAAATAAATAACAAAAATGATACCTAGGGAAGAAGATAAAGCTGTCACAGGTATAAATACATTAAAGAGATTCTGGACAACTTATACCCTCACATATTTCCTTTATGATTAGATCTAGCTGTGTTTGGGGGGCGGGGGGGGGGTAGGGATATTCACTGTAATGATTTTAAAATAAAGTTTGCCTACCTGATATGACTGAAAGTAATATATGTTTTAAATGTAAATGTTTCAAATTACTTTGAGAAATTGGAGATGGAGGAGTTTCATTCCCAAATTTCCAAATATGTTTTTAATTCACTTGTGTTTGCCTAGCACCCAGACTGAGTTAGAAGTAATTCTAATATAAATATTAAATAATGAATACACTTGCCAGTAATATTTCCATCCATCCATATACCAGCTTCTGTTGGTTTAAATCAGAATACAGGACCTCTAGCAGTAGAAAGTCACAAAGTAGAGGAATTTTCAGTGGCAGAAAGTGGATATAACCTCCAGTCCTTGCTTCGAAGGTGTCAACACAGCCTGATGGTGGCTGCCGTAGCAAGAGATGTTCTGATTCAGCACAGCTTCTTGACCACCTTCACTAACAGAGCTCCTGCTATTCAGTCTTCTAAAATGATGGCAATTAGGCTTCTGACATAAGGAGGTGAATGCACCGAAGGGTTTTAGGTTTTTTTGTTTGAGGGGCTCCTATTTTAGTGGGGAGGAGGGGAGAGAGATTGGTTTTATACCTATATATAACTTTCTATCTCTGAACAATGAGAAAAATGCATTATGCTTACATCAGTAATAGCTTGGCCCCCTGACCAAAACTGAAACTAATTGTCACTAAAGTTTTTATGATGTTCAGAAGGAGTTTGGATTCCATATATTTTCTTATTATTTACTAATACTTACTATGTTTACTATTTTCTGTAGCTTACAACTAGCATTATTTATTACTATTTTGACTCTCAACCTTCATGATAATTAGGGACATCAGGCCTAGGACTGGAAAGGATTTCCTTTGCTGTCACTATCAACCACATCACAAATGGATCAAGCTCCATCTTAAAACCAGCGAGGTTAAATTGATCAGGATGAGGCAAACAAAGATATGTTTTTTGCATTCTATTTTCAGTCAAACAAGAAGGAGGAAATTGCTGTCAAAGTATCAAGAAGGCTCTTTATTATGATGTTTCCAGGCTAATTTTGTCAGAAATAGTATATTTGGGAAAGTTGGGGCCTTATTTTAACCAGTACTCTTTATCATGGTCAGTTCTGGGAATTAAGGGTACGGCTACTCAGGTCACGATGCAGTACTATGCATAGATACCAAACCTAGCTCTAGGGCCATGCTGCATCCAGTACGTGAACTAACTTGTTCAGCTGCATTGTGACAAGTAGCTATACACATAGATTCAGTCACATGTAGCTCCCATTTGGCCATGATGTTCCCTCAGCAGTCAAGCCATTGGATAGAGAAAGTTTTGGGGGTTCTTTATTACATGATGTTGGAGGGGATGGATACTTCATGGGGACACAATAAGTGCAAAGAATACACATGGATAAAATGCAAGTAGAAGAATGAGATTAAAGGAAACAATCTCTTTCACTCAGATCTTTTCAGCAATTCACTCATCAGTTTCCAGGCATTTTGGTTAAATTCCAGAACAACATCTGTTGGCATCTGAGGTTTTCTTTGTTTGGCAGATTATACCCTACTGGGAGATGGACCAGATTATCTAATGTGGTAGGATTCCTATGACCCTGATATTTTTATCTTTGTAATTTGTGAATGGATTACTTAATTGTTGCTTGAGATTTACTGGTCAGGGAAAGGATTCAAATTTAATTTTCCTTTCTGTTACTCACACAAATTAAGTTTGTGCCCATGTCTTCTAATTGCTTTTGTCTCAGAGTTCTGGTAAGGGATTTTAATATCCCTGTCCCCATCTATATCAAATAGGTTCAATCCCATAAAAATACCTTATTATAGACATTAAAGTATATAGGCTTAAAAATAATCTTGTGCAGGCATTAGGATAAGAAAATCTTGATTGTTCAAACAAATCCTGTGGAAATCAAATACAAGTGATAGTAGTCACCTTGAGCACCAAAACTAATATACACTGCAAAAGAAAATTATTTTATCCAGAGTGCCTTATGTCCATACTGTTGAAATAAGTAGATCCTGAAATCTCTGGATCCTTCCATTGGTTTCCATGAAGTCAGGATCAAGCTCTAAACAAGAAAAGTTTTTCATAAGTTTTAGACATTGGGGAGAAAATTAAATGTTAATGAAAAAGTATATATAATTTTCACTCAAAAATGTTTCCATACAACTTTCTTAGATGCTTACATTCTGGCTTTCATGTTTATATTCTGTTGTTTTATTCATTTTTCCTACTTTCTTTATAAGGATTAATTTTTGGTGGCAACATTTTCAATGAATATCCAGTGTTCATTTTTTAGTATGATACTGTACGTATAGGATATAAAGTACAGATTAAGACAAAGAACAGAGGAATATATTTTTCAGAGATGACAAAGTAAATATGGCATCAAATATGAAGTGGTGAAGCTTTGATACTGCAAACTATAGTACTGGCACTGAATAAATTTTTTTTCTGTCATCTTTGTGGCTCCATAGATTCATAGACTGTAAGGCCAGAAAGGACCTCAGAAGATCAGCGGGTCCAGCCCCTGCACCAAGCAGGAAAGATAACTGGGGGTCAGGTGACCCCAGCAAAGGGACTGTCCAGTCTCCTCTTGAAGATTTCCAGGGTAGGTGATTGCACCACCTCTGGAGGGAGCTTATTCCACAGTCTGGACACCCTAACTGTATAGAAGTTTTTCGTAATGTTGAGCCTGAATCAATCTTCTAGGAGTTTGTGGCCATTACTCCTGGTTTTCCCCAAGGGTGCCCTGGTGAACAGTTGCTCACTGAGCCCTTGATGTACTCCCCTAGTGTAGCGGTAAGCTGTTACCAAGTCCCCTCTCAGCCTTCTTTTCCTCAGGCTGAAGAGTCCCAGATCCCTTAGCCTTTCCTCATATGGCTTGTCTTTTAAGACTCTGATCATACGGGTGGCTCTTCTTTGGACTCTCTCAAGCTTGTCCACATCCTTGTTAAAGTGTGGTGCCCAGAACTGGATGCGCTACTCCAGCTGCGGTCTCAGCACTGCTGAGTAGAGCAGAAGAATCACCTCCTTGGCTTTGCTGGAGATGCACTGATTGATGTGTGCCAGAGTATTATTTTCCCTACTGGCTACAGCATCACACTGCCAGGTCATATTCACACTGTTTTCTATTATTACCCCCAGGTCCCTTTCATTCATTGTGCTAGTCAGTTTGGTGCCACCAAGCCTGTAGGTGTGTTGGGGGTTCCTCGTCCCGAGGTGGAGCACTTTACATTTCTCAACGTTGAACTTCATCAGGTTCCGATCCACCTAACTTACTAGCCTGTCTAGGTCTGCCTGTAACTGTAGTCTATCTTCAAGAGTGACCATACTTCCCCATAACTTGGTGTTGTCCATGAACTTGGCCAGTGAGCTCTTTACCATACCCCCAATCCAAATCGTTAACAAAGATGTTGAAAAGTACTGAACCGAGCACTAGTCCCTGTGGGACTCTGCTGTCCACTTCTTGCCAGGATGACACAGATCTGTTCACTACGACTCTCTGGGTCCTATACTGCAGCCAGTTTCTCACCCACCTGACTGTCTTGGAGGTAAGCCCACAATCCTCGAATTTTCTCATGAAGAAATTGCGGGATACTAGATCAAAGGCCTTTTAGAAGTCAAGGTATACAATGTCAACCTGCTCTCTCATGTCCAAGTGGCAAGTTACCTGGGCATAGAAGGAGATGAGGTTGGTAAGGCAAGAGCTGCCTGTGACAAAGCCGTGCTAGCTGTCATTCAGAATCTTACCTTCTGAAGCTTATTGCAGATAGACTCACTGATGAACTCTTCTAGGATTTTCCCTAGCATGGAAGTTAGACTGACTGGCATATAGTTACCTGGGTCCTCCCTCCTGCCCTTCTTGTGGATGGGCACAACATTGGCCCTCTTCCAGTCCTCAGGGACTTCTCCAGGGCACCACAAGTTGTGGAAGTTTTGCCAGGGGTTCCGCAATGACTTTGGCCAGTTCCTTCAGCACTCTCGGATGAAGATCATCCTGTTCTACTGACTTGTATACATTTCATTTTATTAATTGGTCATACACCAATTTTATGACCATAGTAGGAAGGCGATTATTCCTACCATGCTCATCCTCTTCTCTACCTGGCATGGTATTCCCCTTGGTCTGGTGAAAGACCAAGGTGAAGTAGTCATTCAGGAGTTCAGCTTTCTCCTGGGTGCCGGTAACCAACTCTCCTGATTTGCTGAGCAAGGGCCCCACACATCAGTGGGAGTCAATGGCTCTATTCAAGTCAGTGGGAGTTTTGCCTGTATTGGCTTTAATTGGGCCTGAATTTTAACCTGTATATCTTACTGATAGTTCACCATGTCTTAAAAGTAAAATAATGTCAAGTACTAAACAGACTACCTTGAATTCCCAGAAACAATTCCCCTTCCACCCGATCATTTGTTTTGAATGATTTTCAGTCCAAGTCTACTCGTTTCATTTAACTGAATATAGGAATAAATAAATAAATAAATAAAAGAGAGCTATAAAATGATAAGTTCTTCTCACATAAGAAATACAAAGGATTATATTGCCTGGTTTTGGAAACAAGGACAAACATCCAAAACAGCCCCCAGCAGCTGTTAATATAAAAGAGCTATTAAAGGGGATCTTGTGGTATTACATTGCAAGCTGTCATTTTCAGTAGTACTGTAGGTATCTATTGATGTAATGGTCTCCAGAGAAAGGAGGGCTTAAGTAGTTTTTTGAGACGGGAGGGTACTGACCTGACCTATGCACAGTAGTTGAATTGTTTGGAATGTTGATTCATGATTTTACAAAGGCCTCACTATTCTTATTCTCCAGGGTGATTATACACCTGACAAATGGTAAAAGCAACATTACTGGACCTCTGAGAGTTATTTTACTTTTAATGCATGCCATTATTAAGCCTGATAGCCTCTCTTATTGCTGTTTTGATAGCTGCCTGCTGTTTAAATGAAAGCACCACGTTTCCTGACAGCTCGTGCACAGGTGGCCCAGGTCTCAATCTATACAGCTTGAGTAGAAATCAATCTTGGAAGCAGAGGAGGGAGGTGTCACTTCATGTCATCCCTATTTTGAACAAAGAATTGCACCTTACCACAGTGAGAATGCTTCATCACGAGGAAAGAGAATGGGAGAGGGAAAGCTGACAGGTAATCCAGCCTCACTGATTTCCTTGGCATTGAACCATTTCTGGGGGGTATCAAAATAACAGGACAAAATATGATGGCAGAATTGCCTTATGCCTTAATTGCTGAGTCTGTTTATACATGCCTACATTTTATAGCAAAAGCTAGTCTGACCAGCTTTATATAACAAGCCATATAATTGTACCTAATGATTCCTGCAATGGAGGGCATTATTCTTTGCAAAGCACAAGTAAAGACAATATTTGGGGCAGTTCTATTTTGAGCCTTTTAATTAGCTAAATAGAATCATAGAATTGTAGAAAATGAGGGTTGGTAGGGACCTCAGGAGGTCATCTAGTCCAACCCCCTACTCAAAGCAGGAACAGCCCCAACTAGATCATCCCAGCCAAGGTTTTGTCTAGCTAGGTCTTAAAAACCTCCAAGGATGGAGATTCCACAATCTCTCTGGGCATACATCTACAGAAGATGTTCCATCGCTCTAACAATGAGCTATGGGAATGTAGCTCACTATGGCAACATAGCACTGGTGGGCACTAACCATGACACCGCCACTACTATGCAGTAGCAACAAGTTACTGTGCAGTTTTTCCTCATATCTAACCTCAATTTCCTTGCTGCAACTTGACATCATTGCTCCTTGTTCTGTCATCTGCCACCACCGAGAACAGTCTAGCTC
>NW_005842031.1:993350-1004272 GCF_000455745.1 Alligator sinensis | reverse complement strand
GGGTTACCATACGTCCAGGTTTTCCCAGACATGTCCTCTTTTTTGATCCTCCAATTTCCGTTCAGGCATTTTTTTTTTCTTAATCTGATCAAATGTCCGGGATTCTGCTCAGCTCAGTTGTGCAAGGGGGGGCGGGTGCCTGCAGATACTGGGATAAGCTACCCAGGTGCTCAGGCTGCAGCTGGGAACTGGGTGGCTGGCTGGGGGCAGAGGAGATCTCCACAGGTCCTAGCACCTACCAAGTTCAGTTTAGCTTCTCTGCCACAGCAGAGAAGGCACCCCAGGGTCCTAGCACCTCCCTTTTTCTCTCCCACTTGCAGCAGCATCTGCACCCTGGGGTGTAGGACTGCAACTTGTGGAGGGGGCTGGGTTGTAGGCAGCAGCCCACTGTGGGAAAATGGTTGTAGGGGCAGGGCAGCCAGGAGACAGAGGGAGAAGGGGAATGTGGCTTGCAAGTGATGGGGGGTGAGGGGGACTGTGGGTCCAGAATGTAGGGCAGTGAACTGTGGGTTGCCAGTGAGGGGTACCAGCATGGCCCAGGAGGGCAGGGTACTGTGAGTTGGGAAGGGTACTGGCAGAGCCAGGGGTCCCTGGGTCAGGACTGATGGGCAGCAGCAGAGCTGGAGGGGCTTTGGCTTGGCAGTGAGGGGCAATGGAATGTGCAGTGCCAGGGCACCAACATATCATCGTCCCTCACAGTCATATACCTCCCCCTCATACATACACACATGCACACAGCAGGTGTCCTCTTTTTTGGAACTGGAAATATGGTAACCCTAAATACCCCTCAGGTGGCAGAAGGCTGTTCTTAATTCAGTAGTGTAACTAGGATGCAGCAAATGGGGCACCAGCTCTGGGCACTGATTAAGAGGGAGTTCCAGGAACATCCATCCATTTTTTCATTCCATCCAGGAACAGCACACACCAACTGCTGAAGCTTCCCTAGCCTGACAAAGGGTTTTTGAACCTGAAAGCTTGCTTAGTAACTATTCTCCAACCATTTGGGTTGGTCTAATAAAAGATATCAAATTCACCCAAAGAACCTTGTCTGCCTATGTCCTTAGACCAACACGGCTACAACCCAAACCCCAGGAACATCCAGTAGCACTCCACACCTTTGCTCTCTGGCCCTTAACATGACTTCTTACCCCTGCTCAGCAACTGCTGCCCTGCTCACTGGCACTTGGTACCCCACACACGCATGCTCCCCAGTGCTTGGTATCCCACCACTCTCCAGCACTTGACAACATGGCTGCCCATAGTGCCAAAATTGCTAGTTAAACCTCTGCTAGAATCTATCATAAGAAAGAAAATTACAGTGCTGCCCAAAAGATACAAAGATGCAGAGGTAGGCTGAAGTACTGCCCCCTGACTCTGATAAATGTGTTTGCCTGGGTTCTTGAAACTTTGATCCTGATTCTCAAGAGCTGTTCAGACTAGTGCAGAGCAGCCAAAAAGCCAACTTGACTAACCCTCTGAGGGCCATTTCCAAGATAAACATGGGGATGTGAATGCCAGATTCCCCAGGTGCAATTGGACATTAAGGCAGTTAGATGGGTTATAAGCTAGGGAACAAACCTTCCTCTTAAGACAAAGAACCATAAATTCTTTAATGTCCACACAGAATATGCAATTCTTATATGACTGAATCCAAAAGATGCCACCAGATCATTCAGACACACACAAGCAGAATGAACTGCATATACATGCAGTTTGCCTATCAAAGGTAAATTAAGAGCTAAAAGATGGATCAAGAAAATGTCATGGCTTTGATGGCAATTTTCACTGGGGACATACTGGTGTTCCCATACCTCTGTTTATAGGATAACCTAGTGGTTAGAGCAAATGTAACCCAGGAAGTTCTGGTGGTTCAGGTATAAGATTCAGGAATGGCACCAGGAGTGGCACTTGCACATCAAGAAATGTAATATATCTCATCCCATGCACCAAATGCCCTGATAGAAAATATGTAGGAGAAACCAAACAACAACAGCACACCAAAATGAATGCATACCGTAAATCTATCGAAGACAAAAATACCCAATTACCTGTGGGGGCACATATCTCACAAGAAAACCATTCTCTCTCCAATCTCTCAGTTCTAATCCTCAAAGGGAATTTACAAAATACCTTCCACAGATGAGCCCATGAACTTCACTTCATAAACCTACTGGGTAGAAAAAACCATGGATTAAATATAGACATCAGATTTATGACACATTATAACCTGCTTAACATCTGAATCCCCAGATAAACCCTCCACATTTTACAAACTATTTTCATTCCCTTCCCCCTGCTGCCCCCCTGCCTCCCATCCTTTGATTACAGCTACCACTGGCAATGCATAGCAGGTGTGCGGGGGTGCACTGGTGCACCCCCTGACAGGCTGTGCTCCCCACTTAGGGGCAAGGGCGTGGGGGGGCCCCCGGGGCCCCCCCCCCCCCCCGTGAGCACTGGCCAGGGAGTGGGAGCACCTGAATGAAGCGTCGTGGTCACTTCCAGGAGCAGTGCAGCTGCTTCTCGGTCAACAAGATTGGCCGTGGGGGGGACCCCCCCAGTTCTGGGGGGGGGCAGCATGTGCCCCCCCAACTAAGGTGGCATCAGTCTCCCATGACAGCTACATTCATTCCTCATTCCCACCCCCAACCTCCATCTGTCTCTCACCTTCTGACCACCTCAATTTACAGCTTAACTGACTGGCTTTCTTGCATACTTACTACTCTCAGCGCATGGTTGTCATGGAAGACTTCAACTACCTGGACATCTCATAGGAAGAGCACTCAACCCAGGAAAAGGCCAACCTGCTTAGTGGGTACTTCACATCAGTCTTTCATAAGTTCAATGGGACCGCCCTGCCTAGCAAGATGCGGGACAGCCAGGGTGAGGGTGTATTTATACCCAGCATCGGTATTGATCTAGTAAAGGATCACCTTGAGAGGCTGGACACCTTCAAGTCAGCTGGTCCTGACAGATTACACCCTAGGGTACTCAAGGAACTGGCAGGTGTCACTGCCCAACCGTTGGCAAAAATATTTGAAAATTCATGGCACTCAGGTGAAGTACCTGAAGACTGGAAGAAGGCCAATGTGGTACCCATCTTCAAGAAAGGGTGGAAAGTAGATCCCAGGAATTACAGGCCAATCAGCTTGACCTCAATCCCTGGTAAAATTCTCAGGAAAATTATCAAGGAGACCCTTCTGGATAAGCTGGCCGAAGGCAACATCCTGAGGGATAGCCAGCACGGGTTTGTCACGGGTAGGTCTTGCCTGACCAATCTCATCTCCTTCTATGACCAGGTGACGTATCACCTAAACAAGGAAGAAGAGATTGATGTCATGTATCTGGACTTTAAAAAAGCCTTTGATCTGGTGTCCCAGGGCCTCCTCAGGAACAAATTGGACAACTGTGACCTCGGCTACACCACAGTTCAATGGCTGGGAAATTGACTCTGACATCAGACCCAGAGAGTAGTGGTCGATGGCAGTGAGTTATTATGGTGCTCCATGACCAGTGGCATCCCCAAAGGCTCTGTCCTTGGACTGATTCTCTTCAATATCTTTATCAACAATGTGGACATTGGTGTCAGAAGCTCACTGGCTAAGTTCACCGATGACACTAAACTTTGAGAAATAGCATCCACACCTGAGGGCAGGCTAGTGATCCAGGCTGACTTGGATAAACTTAGTAAGTGAGCAGACACAAACCTGATGATGTTCAATACAGATAAATGCAAGGTACTCCACCTCGGGGAAAAAAACCCGCAGCATACTTATAGGCTCAGCAGTGCTACACTTGCTAGCACCACTGCTAAAAGAGACTTGGGGGTCATGACTGACCACAAGATGAACATGAGCCACCAATGTGATGTCGCAGCTGGTAAAGCAAACAAAACCCTGGCTTGCATCTATAGATGCTTCTCAAGTAAACCTCAGGATGTCATCCCCCCACTGTACTCAGCCTTGGTGAGGCCGCAGCTGGAGTACTGCATCCTATTCTGGACTCCACAATTCAAGAAGGATGTCGAGAAGCTTGAGAGAGTCCAGAGGAGAACCATGAGCATGATCAGGGAGCAAGAGAATAGGCCTTATGAAGAGAGGCTGAGCGCCATGGGACTCTTCAGTCTGGAAAAGCACAGGCTCAGGGGGGACCTGGTGGCTGCCTATAAGCACACAAGGGGTGCTCATCAGTATCTGGGAGAATGTCTGTTCACCAGAGCACCCCAAGGACAAACAAGGACCAATGGTCATAAACTCCTACAAGACCATTTTTGGTCTTTACTGTCCAAGCCCCTAAGACCCGGAATAGACTCCCTCCAGATATTGTACAGGCACCTACTCTGGACTCATTCAAGAAATGCTTGGATGCTTATCTTGCTGGGCTCTTTTGACCCTAGCTGACTTCCTGCCCCTGGGGCAGGGGACTGGACTTGATGATCTTCGAGGTCCCTTCCAGCCCTAACATCTATGATATATATGAAATCTATTAAATAAAGTTGGTCTAATAAAAGATATTGGATTTACCCAAAGAACCTTGGATAACTTTTAGTTTTTGAAAATCTGACGGTACTCAATGGAATCTACCTATATTTACAATTTTGTAATCAGGATAAATGTTTTGCCCATTTTATTTATTTAATAGCTGGTAGGAGACCTATATACTGTAACCTGCTTGGTCATTCTAAGTTATTTTCATGAGTACTCAAAAGATCAGTTGGGTGGCTGGCTTGCTTAAAAAATGTAAAAGACTTCTCACTGTTTTGCCCCTCCTTGCTTATGTGTTCAGAGCCTTTTATTATACATGGATCTCATTCCTTTCACCTTGAAGAGGAGGATGCCATGAAGGTCCAGGCCTGTTTCTCTCACAAATCTCTCCTTAAATTTGGCATGGATTAATTCAAATGAATGAATTAAAAAATCTTCTGCCCTCTCTTTCCAATCACTCCTTCAAACCCACTTCTACAATGACACATATAAAAACAATCAGCCATCCAATAAAGATCATTGTTATAACTCGATTAATATCACCAGGTAATCTAATTTTAATATATCACTTACATTTCTTTTGTTTTTTATTTTCTTGGAATATTTTCTCTTCAAAAGTAGCTTAAGCTTTCTAATCCAAATTCTCTCAATTGTTAGATAAGATTTGTGTGGTTCTGTCTCTCCCTTATAACAATGTGGTGACCAGACTGGTCATGAAAGTGTGCAATGACAATAGAAGTGGTTGGGTAGAATTATATATATAAGTAGGACTGGAGAGAGTGGCACTTTAGAAAGCAGCCTTTTTGTAGGAAGACTGTGAGCTATATGACCTGTTCGCTGAAAATATGGGATGTGTCAAACCCAAGGACAATTCAAAATCCCCTAACAAAAGGGGGAAGTAAAGAAGACTAGAAATGAAAAGAGTGAGTGGAAGGGAGAGAAAAAGGAAGATACATGTTTACTGTTGAAGGGGAGAAAGTATTAAATCACACTTACCCTTGGTATCAGTATGTCTAAGGTCATACTTGCAACCAAGTCACAAAATTTTGGCACTCCTATTCATGACAGAAAACTAGGAGTGAGATTTTTCAAGATCTCTTAGCCTTGGCTTAATTGTGCTCCCACAGAAGTCAACTGAAAAATTCACATGAACTTCACAGTGAGGAAAATTAGATCATTGCTGAGCACTTTTGAAAATCCCATACCAAATGCTCTCTTCCAAAATGAGTCACAACCTCATAAGAATAGTGACAAAGCCTAACTTTAAAGGTGGTGACATACACATAGATGAAATCCTGAAAAGCAGTGCCCAATCCAGACAGTGATATGGTCTTTTTCCTGTAGTATCAGAGCATCTCACAGACATTATCAGAATCTCGCAGACATCTCACAGGTAATATCTCTATCACAGATTAAGAGCTAAGCACGGGATGATCATGGCCCTGATTTTCAGAGGTGCTAAGCAGATGTAGCCACAGCTGGTTTCAAATGAAGGTGCTCCCTGTAACTCACTCTTCTACATGCTATGCAGATTTCAAGAGCATCATTATAAGTATCCTTTTAAGATCAGCTTACATGCTACTCTTGGGACATCTCCAGGCAAAGTTGTCTAATTGCTACTGGATGCATATTAGGTTCTTCACTAAAGGACTATGAGCCTAATGCTGATCTCAGTCCCACTATGTAAGATCAGAAGTGACGCCAAGGAAGGAAATAAGATTGCTGCACCAGTGAAAAAAACAATGCCAAGTGAGACCATGATTGTCATTGTGCAGTAAGGAAGCACAGGTTTTCTTAGAAGTTTAACTTCCATTTTAAAAAAGACAAAAAAGTTTCCAAGGGAAAAGGATAAAACAAAAGAGGAGCTTTTGGAGGAGAAAGTCACAGAGTGGAGTAGGCAGGACCCGGTTCACTAACCAGAGCTTTGGACTGGCATACATTACAATTTAGCCAGAAATACAGGTATTATAAGAAACGGGCCTTTTGCAGTGGTATTCTCTGGCTCATGAGTAGAGGCCCATAGTCCCTCAAGAGTACCCCTTGTATTCCTAGAAATAAGTGATTTCCAGGTATCTAGAAATCAGGTGATTTTTTTCCTCAGATGTCTGCTTCAGTCCTCTAGGCTGTTCCAGCAGACACAATAAGAGGAATGAAAACTGAGGGAGCAGAGGAAAGCTCAGGAGCATGTGGAGAGCCTGTGTTTCATAGGATTTCTCTGTCCTCACTCCTCATGATTCCTATGTCCTGCTGAGATCGCTAGCCAGCTCAGTTCCCTTTAACAATCTGAAGCCATGTGGTATATCCTTTCCCTGCCTTCCACAGCTCCCAGTGCACATTGTACACATTTTTAAAAATACTGTAAGAATTACATGTATGGACACTTCCTAAAAAGGATGCATTATGTTAAGATGGAGTTTAAGGCTGGGGGTAGCTACTGATTTTTAAGTGCGAAATCCTTGATAGAAACAAATTATACAAATAATCCTTGAAAGGCCAAGAAAGTTGAAACTAAATAAAAAATTATGTCAAGTTAAGAATAATTTTAGAATAATCTTCCTTAATATTCAAATCCATATGTGAATGAAGAGATACCCACAATTAAGGCCCTCAAACCTCTAGGGCACATCTATGTAATACAAGGCAGTGCCTCACTGGCTCTACCAACATTAGTTCCTACCCCAGAAGCAGTATAGCCATGTTACTACAGAACTAAGTGTGAGTCAATCAGCCTAGATTATTCTTGGCTTCCACTTTGAGGGCTTGTGCATGCTGTCTCCATGGAGTGCCATCCAGGTATGCCACCACAAAGCATGACCCTGTCCACACGTTGCTGCTCCACACATACCAAGTCTTAGACATGCGGTAACATAGCCAGCTTAGAGCAGTCCTGAGCAACACCAACAAGCATGCCCAAGACAAGAAATCTCAGAGCAACTTTGGGTGTGTGGTCATGGACACTCTAACTTGTGTGTATTACAGGGGTTTCCTTGTCCCAGTGAGATTGTGCAGGGACCAGCAGGGAGGAACAGGGCAACCATCTCTAGGGCACAAAACAAAAGGCTTAACTGAATGCTCTGTAAGCATAAAAGCAGACAGCAACTGGAGACAAACACAACTAAGATTAGCCCCACCTCTTGGTGGGAATGTGTGTGCATGCAGGTACGCACATTCACATAACACTTGGTTCATAAAACTAACCTGAATACAATGCTTCAAGTTCAGGAGGTGGTGTGGGTAGAACAAGAGTGAGAGGAGTGGTCCTGCTCCATGGTAACACTCCAAGGCATGGTATGGAAACAATATAGGTACATTCTACATTTCCCAGAGGGTTTTTTATCTACAAGAAAAGTGCTAACTTAAAGATAACTTCATCTGCCTATAACCAACAGCCTAAACCAGTGGGCTACAAACATATATTCCCTTTTGGCTTATTCTCCCTCTGGCCCTATGACTCCTGCATTCTTACACTTGAATCATGCCTAGGTGACTCTGAAGTTGCTCCACTGACTCAATGGGCATGCTGGATGTGTGTCATTCTGGATCTCTTTCCTGGACCAGGCACTCAAAAGTCAGCCATTGCCCTGCCTAAATATAGGCACATGTTGAGATGATTTGAATCCTGTTCAAAATAGCTATTGTGACTCTGGCTGCAAAGCCCACAAAATATGGACTTTACAAACTCTCACTAGTTTTGCTCAGTATCACAAACTCACAATAGCATCCTTCCTTGGTTTTCTCACTTGGTTGTGTCACCAAGTATTACTAGGTACAAAACTATTGTGGCAGAAAGACCCAAAAGATAAAATCACTTGCACATACATGAAGCTCATTGCAGGGAAGAAGCATAGGTAAATACCATAGAAATGTCTGTATAAAAATGTGTATAGGGATGCTGTTCAACAAAATTGTTTCTGAAGAGCTATATACAGTGTATACTCTACCAGTAAGCTTTGAAATTATAAAGGGCCAGATGCTCTAGTGACGTATGGCCACCTTGTCCTCTGTCACTGACATAATCTAGCCACTATTAATTATTAATTATAATTAATCTATTATCTAAAACTTTGGGTTGCTTGCTTAATAAAAGTATTCATATTTTTGTCCATTTAAGTCTCATTGCTAAGTGCTTAGCTTCCTTTTTTAAGCATATAGCTGATTCTCTTCTTGTCAGGCCTGCCTTGGGGATTATCGCTTTTATTTTGCATTTAAATATCTACGTGGTAAGGTAATTGAAATGATTGTTCAAAAGTAAATGTGTTGTGGTTTTCATTATCAGTGTAATATTCCTTTCTCCCTCACACCAAAACCAACGTAATCCTGCCTTCTCTGACAATATAAAACCACATCAATGTGCATGGCAGATTTTAAATAGTTTACAACTCACTGCACATTAAACTATTTTGCAAACAACAATGAAGCAGGAAATAACAAAGTGTGATCTTTGAATTAATACTTGGGCTAAAATACTCAGAGTTTTTCTGCAGTTCATAAACTGCTCCAGCTGTGTGTTTATGGTTTATGACACTGAGAAAAGCATGCTCTTCCGCCAAATTAAAACCTTGTATTCAGTTGGGGACTGTGTTGCAATTTGATGTGTTACATTGTACAGCAGAGACTGAAGAAAAGTACTCTGCAGCTATAATGTGCCAAAAATCTAGGTAAGTCGCAGTACTCATGCACATTGTCTGCTGAAGAGAAGTACACCTCAATGCAGCAGAATATGGAACATTTACACTCTATCTGTTGTAAATAAAAATACATCAGGGGAGAAGCAGATGATATTGATATTGCAAACAGATGAACATTATGATACTATTAGGCACTCAACAGGAAAGGAATGGTGGATGAGTACTGCCACCTTTTGGATATATGTTGCAATGATGGTGTTGAGCAGAAGGCTTTGCTTGCTTGTTTAGTGATTCAAATCAGAAATAGTGGGGACACTTGTCAAGTAACAATTTTGAATGGAATGGCTCTATTTTTTCTCATGTTTAGCCTACTTAACCCTACTTGCACATGAAAATGTTTACCTATGATTACTGGTTTGGTTCGGGTCTCCATCTACCATATCTGAAGGCAGAATCCTTTTAAATCAGGATACAAGAAAAGCACTTTTAGAGTCACTAGCCTGTAGAGAAAACAATCAGAAAATTCAGTTAATGTAAAACAATCCCTACAGCCTTACAATATTGGGTTAAACCCAATGTGCTGACATTTGTGAAAAGATTTATGTTATTTAGTTATATTGGGATGGAGTCATTCCAAAAGAATAAATTACATAACAGCACTGTACTGACACTGTGCAGGTAATGAGAGTCTCATAGGGGACTCAGCAACATCTTGCAAACATCTGTGATCATCTATGTTAGTGCCAATTAACCCATGGTAGTACAGTAAATGAGAAGGGACATATCTTAGGTTTTAATAAAGAAACTTTTAAATGACAGGAGGAGTCTTCAGAAAGTGGTAGACAAACCCTGTCCTTTATATCCTTCATAAAGAAAGATAGTATTGGGCACTGTGGCACCCTACAGAAATAAGCAGTTATATCTGAGGAAGGAAAACACAGTCAAAGCAATAAGGAAGGCCAGTGGATAGGGTAATAGCATGGAAATCAAGAAATACGGCTTCCATTCCTTTCTCTGACTTTTCATTGTGCTCTCTTGAGGAACTCTCTCCACCTTCTGTGCTTTGGTCTTCCCGTTTGGGAAAATAAAACAAATCTGTTGAAAACAGATCCATTGAAAACTATGGACAAAAGGGATAAATAGCATACCAAGTTCCAACATCTGCAGAACGTCCCCTGATGTCTCAGTCTCCTGATGTCTATGTCAGTCCCACTGCTTCTTATCTTTCTATGAGATTCCCTGGCTGGGGGGAGGGAAAGGAGTAGGATGGTTGAAGGGAGAAAGTATATTCAGGGCTGGTCATTTTTAAAGTAAATATCAGGGAAGTCTTCTTGACAGTGAGAACTAACAGAGTGATGTGAGTAGTCTGCTAAAGTAGCAGAAATTTCATGACTGTAGTCATTAGAACTAGACTACACAAGCTATTGATATATATGCTGTAGGACACAGTCTTGTACTGGTAAGTGGAGCAGTGTAAAAGATTTGATAACCAGGATAGCCAGGACCAAGATTTATGCATTTAAAGTTGAATTCTTTGTGTACATAATTACTAAATTGTAGGGCTGGGCAAAGATTCGGGTGGTGATTCGATTCAGAGGAGATTCGGCTCAATTCAGTGGCCAAATCTCCGAATCCAAATCAAATCAGGGGACCAATTAAAAAGGTCCAAATCGATTCGAAACTCTCCGAATCTTCAGAAAAGATTCAGAGAGCTTTGATGATTCGGGCAGTCCCTGCTGGCTGCAGCAGGGAGCTGCAGCTGGACTCAGAGATGGTAAGTATTAGGGGCGGCTCAGGGAGGGGACCATGGGGG
>NW_005842031.1:976496-993057 GCF_000455745.1 Alligator sinensis | reverse complement strand
CGGGGTTTTTCTCAGGTTTTTTTTTCTTAAAGGGCCAGAGCCATGGTGCGTGGGGCAGCCGTAGGAGGGCTGGGACAGAAAGGAGGTGGGTTGGGGGCTCATACAGAGCTCCCCCATGCAGCATGAGGCAGGGATCGCCCCCTCCTTCCAGCAGCACCCACTGAGTTGGGGCTTTTTTTTTTTCCAAGTGCCAGGAGCTAGGGTGGGCAGGGCAGCCATTGCCAGACGGGGGCAAATGGGCCTGGCTGATTCGGAGATTCAGCAGCAGCCAGATCTCCAAATCAGATTCAGCCGAATTGATTCAAATCACTGAATTGAATCACTGTCCCCCGAATCAGCCAAATCTGAAGCAAATACTAGTCGCTTCACACAGGTCTACTAAATTGCTGGCTTGAGATACTGGCTAGGAAGAATGGTCTAGTGGAGGAAGCAGCAACCTTCTGTGGGCTGCTGCTTGCAATCTGGAACCCTGGTGTGGGCCACAAGTTTCCACCTCCCAAAGCACTTAAGCTGCCTGCACTTACCCTCACTACTGATTCAAGGAGCTAACAGCTTGGGCTACAGCATGCTTTGGATTCCCTGAGTGGCCATGGGCTGGATCCAACCTCTTCATGGGGCAGACAGCCCACAGGCTGTTGGTAGCCAAACCCTGGTCTACTGGGTCAAGCAGTCAGTTATGATTCAAGATGCCCAAGTTAATTCCCAGCTCAGCCACAGACTTCCTATATGACCTTGGGCAAGCCATTGTAATCTGTCCTGTGCTTCAGATTGCCATTGAAAGATGGCAGTCATACTTATTTACCTCATACGTCTATTGCAAGGATACAAGCCATGTATATTTGTGAGTCACTTGAGGTGTTACCATAATGATGGCCCTTGGACACAGATATTCTAGGAACTGCTATTGAAAATGAAACCATTCATTTGGATATTTGAATATGGATTTAGGAGAATAAATTTAGGCACCCAGTTCTTATATTACTAGTTCTAGTTTCTATGATAAATCTGGCAAAATTCGCAAGAGAGGGTTTAGCGCCTGAGATGTGCAGTATCATTTGATTTGTTCTTTCATTACCTATGAACAATGATCTCATAAAAAAATGATCCCTCTGACTGAAAAAAGGAAAAAATATGACTGTGTTAGGAAATGCAATATTTTTTCCAGTTTATCAGGAAAAGAAATCTGTATGTAGTTCCATATGTTCAAAGAAGGGGGACTGTGTATCTACATGTGTGCACCTTACAAAACTGAGAAGAAAATGTAATATTACAGGCACAAAAAATCTTTACCAGGAGGATAGATGAAAATTAAAAAGATTAATAAAAGATATTTATTTTACTTATAAAAAATACTGAGTGAATACAATGTTATGCTATGCAACAAAATTAACTGGATTGAAAAGAGCTTCCTTCCTCTAAAAAATACCATTCATTTTTTATATTTATTATCTAAATTGGAATTAAGAGTAGATTTTCCTGGGGAGGGGAGGGAGGTTGTATGTTTGTAAAAATAACATTTGTAACTACAATGAATTTATAAAATATTTCTATGTCCTGATCCAACTTACAAATCATATAATTATACAGTGGTGAAAACTAAACTTTTGAAAAGAGTTTTTTGGTGCATTGAAGAATCATTTGGTCTTTGAGTGTTGTTGTGGAAGATCTTCAATCTGCCTGGATGAATTATACTTTTTACAGTTTAATTTTTACAGTATGAAGGCCTCACAGTAAAGACTGAGACCGCATTTTTTTGTTTATTGTGTTATACAAAGTTCCACACTGCATGCTGCGAATTTGATTTTTTTTACACTAATTGGCCATTAGAAATGTCCTTCCATTTCCATTTTTGGGGGCCAGCTGCTTATAGCCTTTCTGTGGTGAGATAGAAAACCCACTGTGCAGTACTTAGGAGATAGTGGCCACGTCTACATGAGACGCAGACTGCGCAGTTGTTACTGCGCAGTCATTTAGTACTTGAATACCAAGTACTAAATGACTGCGCAGTAACCGGCATTACTGTGTAGTAGCATCCCTGAACAGCTTCCTGGTGATGCTGGCTGTGCAGCAGCGTTACAGTATAGGTCATGCCCTGTGACACTACTGCGCATTAGTAATAAGCTAGTGCACAGTAAGTGTCTTGTGTAGGCATGGCCAGTGGGTGCATCTACACATGCAATTAATGTGAAGCATGGAGCAGTTTGAGCCAGAGTAAATTACTCCTGGGTGCAGCATCTACATATATGCCCTAGGACAGCAGTAATTTGAGCCAGGATGGAGCAACCCAGGCTGGCAGGGGCACAGGGGGTCAGCCCCGGGCTCTGGGTGGTGGCAGAGGGGCTGACCGGGGCATGAGGATGCTTCAGTGTGGCTAGGTATGTGGCTAGGTGGCAGGCAGGAGTCTAGCCCCCTGCTTGCTGGGCTGCCCAGGTGCAATTTACACCTGTGGTCAGCTAATCATAGCTTGTGCGTTTAATTGCAGTAAATTATCCTGGTGTAAGATAGTACCATCCCCTATCTTACTGGAGTGTTAGTTTTGTGGCCTAATACTGTCACACGTGTAGACGGTGACACTTTACTCTGCAGCTAATTAGTCTATTCTGCAGTTAAGCTCATGTGTAGGTGCAGCCAGTGTGTAATAGACACAGAGGTAAAAATAATCCAACTCTGTAAAAGCTTGTCAGATTCATTTGTTCTCTTAAGAGGCACGCAGGTAAAATATGAATTGAAATGTAATCGACAACATTTAATCCTGAATGAAGTTGTTAGGGCAGATTATAATATTTGGCTGACGCATCTTTTTTTTTATTCATGGGTCATGTCTGTTCCCCAGGGACAACTAGCAGTGGCGCACCTTGCACTGCCACTATTTGTCCCCAAGGAATACCCATGCCACTGTGCTGGCCCCAGCAGCCTCACCTGGGGTCCTGAGGGCCTCCCAGGGCTGCAGCAGTGACAATTCTGCTATGCAGAGCCTGGCTGGCAACCACAACATAGCTCCGGGTGGCCCAGCTCCGCTTTTGAGTGGCACACACTGCCTGTGCATGTGCTGCTCTGCATTTTATCCAGGGGTCAAAAAAACCCTCCACACTGCTCCCTTGCAGTGCAGAGAACAACTGAGCATGCAGTGTGTGGCACCCAAGACGTGTCTGCGCTGCCACATACCGCACAGCTGTGCTCATCTAGACACAGCCATGAAGTCTTTATATAAGGAAGAATTAGTAAGAACTTTAGACCATGCCCTTGATAATTCAGGGTAACAGAGAGAGGTTAGATTATTCCAGCCACTAATATAATACTATTGCTATGACAAGCAGTATTATTTATACTGTTTTCAGAAGCAATTTTACATGATAAAGGCTGCATCGGTGCATAGCATGTTCTGATAAAATAAATACATTTGTGTGAAGGGATTGTTTGCAACAGAGGTTATCTATGATAATTTCTTTCTAGTATGTACTGAGTTAATTAAAGGAATAATGTCAATATAAAGCTCACATTATAAAATTATTTACCTGTATGATAAACAATAGCACTGATGACTAAAACTGAAGAACTTCTTAAGAGTCTGTCCTATTTTTCATCACTTACTGCCTGGTTTCTCTTTTGCATTTTACTCAGCTTGCACTGCAAAACCAGGGTGGGCAGTTTCCCTTTGTTTTACAGTCACTGCCTGTTTCTCATGTACTTACATGACAGTCCCAAAAAAAGAAAAAATGACAAAGGCTCATGGATCTCCAACCACACAGACTCTCATGCCTTTAGTGGCCTGGGCCTGCTGATCTGAAATCCTCCAGGTTCTGTGCAAGACAGGAGACAACAAATATAGTAAGTACAGTTATTTTCTTCTACACAACACTGTCATCTGTTCCTGTTCTGGAGAATCCCTAATTAGAAACCTCATTCTGCCACCCTTACTCATATTAAGTAATACACTTGAAATCACTGCCACCATACTCATAGCACTGGCACAATGCTTTCTAAATGCTGTACTGATCTCTGAAGTATTACTTCTAGCTCCATTTGACAGATGGGAAACCTACAAGTACCACTGGGATGCAATGGCTTAGAAATAATATTCAGAGTCAAGTCACCTGTCTTTTTACTTTGGCTCTAACACTCACTCACTCTGTGATGTTCCACAAGTCAATAGTCCATTTGCACCTCAGAAAATGATATTCACCTGCCTTCATCAATATACTGTTCTGCTTTTTAATCTAAACAGCTTGTGTTTGGGATTCTGGGTGGAATTTTCTGTGTTAGTTTTGTTGGATAAAGCCCTATACACCTGGAGACTTGAAAAACTATTTATTTTTCCAAGCCATGCCACTCAAGCTATGATTAGCAATAACTCTGCAGCACCTTCCCTCAGGATAAAACTGAAGCAGGTGCTGGCAGGGCCACTCAGCATTGATCCACTCATCACTGTACACTCCCAAAATCTAGCAACTGGGCAGCCCAGATGGCTTAGAGGATTCCTGAGAATGACATGTTGCAACATACTGAGGATCTCCACAGGGAAGTCTTATAGACATGACCTGTATGACTGATTTTTTAAATAACTACCAATGCCATGTAAAGCTTAAACTAAGAACTTTTGCTTGTATGACTGTATAAGTTAGAGCAACATAGGGCATGGGACTGGAAGGATCTCCTGAGTCATCAAGTGCAGTCCCCTGCTATTGCAGGCAACTACCCCATATATAAAATCGATAAATAAATCCCCTGCAGGGGTGTTGTTCAACAGAATTGTTTATAAAGAGATATATAGAAGAGAAGGGGAGTAGTGTCCAGACACACAACTTGCCTAGGCTACTACAAATTACACTGTTTATGTATACCAATGTCAACTACACTGAGATCCAGAATGGACAGATGTACAGTTATCCCAGGGTATCTACATGCAGTAGGCAGCTATTACAGTGCCTTACCACTAAGTAGCAGGAAATCAGGTAATAACCTGTCTTGAGCAAACATTTTCACTGGGATGAACTATAGACAGGGCATACACTGGTGTAATTTTACTCCTGATATTTCTCAGGATAATTCCACAGCACATTTGTCTGAATATTTCACAAGTTATCCTTGTATAGGGCTGTACATTAGGTGCCCATTTTTTTTTATATGCCAGAGTAAGGGCCAACTACACCAATGAAAACATAATTATGTGTCCAAGCCTGAAAACAGCTAATGAAAACAGAATGTAGAACAACTTTTTTGGCGCTCACCCCCTGCCCCATATAAACTGTTTAATAATGCTGCTTTGAAAAGGACATGCCCACAGAATCAAAATGACACTACTGCATGTTGAGAATATACAGAGTTATTTGTTCCCGCCAGTGATGGCCACCTGATTTTTCACATTACAAAGTGAAAATTTTGCAATCTTCTGAAAAAATGAGGAGGACAAAAGCCTGTCGAATGAAATGGGGTAAGATTCTCGTGGAATCTCATGAAAATTTGATGCCAAAAACATTTCCTTCTACTGTGCACTTAGTTCTGAGAATGAAGCTGACATAGCATTATACTAAGTGTAGCATTTTTATTACATGTATTTATTTTACTAGAAGATAAGAAGAAAGTTTTATATAGTTCAATTTTGGTTGCTGTAATATGCAGTAGTTAACATTTGATGCTATTGAAAACAGCTCTTTAATCAGCCGGCAAAGCCAATTTCATTTCTGGAGATAGTAGGAACTGGTGGTTGACTTACTGTCAGAGGTCTATATTTTCTGCAGTCTTCATGTTATTTATGCCTCATCTTATGTTTTCAGCTTCTTAATTAAAGTGGAAATTGAATACACTTGTTTTAAAAGGGAACAAAGTGGAAATGATTGATGAAAAGCAGTTGCAAGAATTGCAACTCTCTGAAACCACTTGATTTGGCTGTCAGAGAGGACTTTCCAAAGACTAAATTAGAAAGGCATAACAAAGAAGCATTGTATGCTGAGACTACATATGATAGTCTGAAACCTGGGGTCTAGGCAGATTAATTTCAGTTTGAATTTATAATGCTTTAAGGATATACTGTTGCTGCATGGATAGCAGTATAATTAAAGACTCACTGTAGATTGATTTAAAAACATTGTGAAAATGAAACCTTACGGGGGAGACATAAGAGAAAAAGTCCTTGTTTCATAGGGCAGTTTGGAGGCTCGTTTACTTTCTCTAAAAATCCCAGATGCCTTGCTGCTCAAGGAGCTTGATACTTGGCCAGTGCTAAGTACAGAATAATGAAAACAATGTAAAGCCTAACACCCTGAGGCATAGTTTTGCAACTGCCTTTGAAATGTCTTAGGGCACCATTTCTCCTTTGAGGCTCCTTTATTTATTTATTCCTTTATTTATTCATTTGTCAAATTGGGCGTAATTCCACTGACGGATATTTTCAGAATCAGCCTAAATATTGGGCACTGGGAGATAACATAATCTAGAGAAGTGAGCATTGCCCATTATGCCTTATGCTGCATTTCTTTTGAAACAGGAAGGGAAGCTAAGTTAACGCTGAAGAATCATCCCCAGTTTGTAGACAGATCTGAGGCCAGTGTGACCACAAAACAGTGAGCTGGACATTAGATTTATGCTGATATTGTTGTAGGAAAGAGATATAGAAAATGCCTGTTCATTCTTCAGCTACAATACTTACATACAATGTAGAAATGACCAGAAGCTGAACAATATAGCTAATAGATTCTGTAGTGATCTGAGGTGAAGGGCAGTCAATATACTGTGCTATGCCATGAAGAGATTTAAAATCTATCTCAAGCTCATGAGCCACAAGGAATATAAAAAATTGCTGTTATTATTTCTTATATAATAGTAGGATTCAAAAGCCCCATTCCGGTTCAGGGCCAGGGGGATAAGGTTATAAGGGAATAAAGTCACAACCACAAAGGAGCCTACATTCTATTTAACATAACATGACACAAATGGATGTATGTAAGAGACAACTGCAGAGAAAGAGATAAAGGAACTAGAGACAATCAGTCATAAGACTGCCTAAGGCTAGACATTTTTTCTGAAATAAATTATTTTCTAATAAAATATGAGATATAAAAGAAACTAAAAGAAATGTGAGGTCTGTAGCATCCATGCACCTTGCCATTATGCGGTTGCACTTATGTGGGAACATTAGAATATACATTATATGCTGAGAGCTTTTACCGCATTTGAAATCAAGACTCCATAAACAAAAAGCTACTGCAAACACATAAACAAAAAGCTCACCTACATCTGCACCACAAGTTTTTAGCTCCCAACAGACTATTTTTCTGTTCAGGTACCTTGGAGGATAGGATTCCTGGAAAGCACAGGAACTTCTGGGGTAGTTAAACAAATCCCATAGTGCAATGCATGTGGTTTATAGAGCAGCTTATAACAACACCAAAACTGGAGGTTTGGTACATCTATTGTCTTTTTCTCAGCAAGTAGGAATGATAAGTCTGTACTGAACTTACAATCAGAAAATGGAGTCTTCTTCCCCATTAAGTAAGGAACCCAAAGGAGAAGCCTCCTCACTAAGTAAATAGGACAGATTCTAGGTTTTTCAGAGCACTGTTGAATAAGCCAAATGCAAACCAACATTTTTCTTGGCCAGTATAGTACCTTTAAAAACAGAGTAGCTATGTCATGGGAAGGACTATACAGGAAACTTCCCTTGCATATATGTGCAAAGGCCTTCCACAGCATAAGTCCATGTACCCTCAGGAGAGTATGGATTCCTGCTCCATTGCAGGGGGAAAAGTAAGTAAAAGAGAAATGGAGGAAGCAGTACCACGGCTCCATCTCTCCTGCAGTAGCATTCAAAGCGCAGCTCCAGAGGAGCAATCCATTGTCCATAGGCAATGAAGCAGACTTTCTTCCATGCTCCTCCTGGAATGCTGCAGGTCCATGTTGCCCTGAGACACAAGGCAGCATGCTATGGCAGTCATGCTCAACCTATTGGTACTGTGGGCTGGATATGTGGCACAGGATCAGTTCATGGGCCAGATTTTGGGGGTGGGGTTTGTCACTGGGCTGGATCCAGCATGGAGTTGCTCCATAGGGTCTGTCTGCAGGTGCAATCCAGACTGCAAGCCTGGCCTGGCCCCAGATGCTGGATCTAGCCAGAGTGACCGTTCCCACTGGCCCAACCCCACACATAAGATCTGGCCACAGAGAGACCCCTGCTCAGGCAACAATTTAGAAATTGGGAGGGGGGGGGGCAGTGGTGGCAGTATTAATGCCACAGCTCTCAAAAAGCTCCAGTTACAGGAATTAATGCAGACACTGCTCTCCTGCTGCAAAATGACATGGTCCTGTGGGCTAGAGGTTGAGCATCACTGTATGATGGCATTGCCCTTAGCATTGATGTAATGCTTTCCTACTCCAAGGAATTGTGCAAATATTCTACTGCTCAATTAATTTAGTAGAGTTTGTCCCATAGGGTGTAACTTCTGGAAAGGCACCATATGGCATCTTTATCCTGATATAATACATTCAACCACTTAAAACAGACCAAAAGGTGCTTGATACGTTGGGTTACATACAGAGCAATAAATAAGTTATATTCTTTTTTCCAGTCAGAAATGTGCAGAAAGGTAATATAAACTCCTATCAGTTCATGAGGATGGAATGCAACTGTAGAGATGCCAGCATAAGAAAGTGATGAAAAAGTATTACCAAAGGGTGGACTTGACCATAAGGAATACAGGAAATATTTATTTAGAATTAGAATTAGCAGCCATTCCTTCAGTGGTGTAGCTGGATTGTTGAAAGATATCATTAAAAAAGCTGGTGGGTGGTGGTTTGGAGGGTGACCAAGTGCCCACTAGAAGTTATTTTCTAAGCTTTTATTTGTGTTTGTGTGGGCATTTGTGAAAGGAAAGCACCCAAGTGTGTTGTGTCTATCTGGGTCTTCAAGAGATTTAAGTAAAAAAAAGATATTAACCCTGTACTGTGAATCAGCAGTCCATTGGGTATCGACTTAACACAAGCCAGAACTTCAGGAGTCCCTGGGCTGTATATTCCATTGTTCCAAACTCATGTTCAGGAAAGGATGGGGAGAGTTAAAGTAGATACATTTACATCTCATTCATGCCTCCCATACTCCATGGCTCCCCAGACTGTGACATGAATGTCTGCGACCACAAGGCTGTTAGCCTACTCATGCTGGCACCAGATGGACCATTTTGCTGGATCTCATGGCACTCCACTTCTCCTCTCTCCTCAAGTCCAACACACTACCTCCCTTCCTCCAACATGCCACTTCTCTTAGAGAGGCAAAGCAAGTGATCTGGAGTCCTAGACCAAGGGAATCCTTAACTGACCATTTAGTTCTGGCTTCAGATCCTTTTGTAATACTCCACTGTAGATTTTAGTCAGCTGAAGAGCCAACAAGAACAATATCCACATATCTCAGTAAAGTGTTACCTTCTCATTCATTAAAGTAGAGTTCTTCATCTTCCCTACTGGAAATCTCGCCACAAATCTGAAGTATAATCCCTAGAAAAATAAAGGTCCTATGTAGAAGGACCACCTATATTCTCCTGATAAAAAAGGAAGTTCCATGAAGCGATGTAATATGAAAAACTGATGGGCTTGGAATATGTATATCAGCTGATTTGAAGACTGGAAAGAATTAAAGCCCCATTTAAGAGAGGAATTTATGAATGGCAATCATACTGATACATATTCACACTACACTTCCTCTTCCTCTCCCAGCATCCGATCATGATCCTGTCTGTATCCCCATACAGGAGGGTGAAGGGGAACCTGTGGAGTATAGTACCTGTGTTATAGGGAGATGTTTGAAGGTATGAGCAGAGGCATATTGTAGGGAGGTACACATTCAAGACAGCTGCAGTGCACAGGGCAGCACTAGGCTGCTGCAGTGCCAATCACAGCTGTGTGGCCAGATGCCACTGTGGTGGCAACTATGTTTGCACCCCTTCACAAAGGTGGCACTGAAGGGTGCTGCCCCAGTCACCCGCTCTCAGTTACACTCCTAGTAAGAGTAACCTTCGTTGAACCACTGCTTCCTTTTCTAAACAGGTATGGGTGCAGAGTTGGGGAATAGTCAGAGCCTTGGCTCCCCAGATCTCCTCTGCATCAACACACCTGCCAATACAGTTGGACTGTACATCCCTGCTCTGGGCCAGGGCAGCATAAATACATGCTGCTCATGATTCAGAGTAGAGCACAAGGTGACAATTCAGCCTCTGATGATTCATTCTAGTAAATTCAGTTTCTGTTAACAAAGCAGAGTAACTTTTCTGGCTTTTCCAATCTTTTGCAACAAATTTCATGGGCTCCATTTCCTGAGAAGTAAGAAAAAAAGAAATGACAGAAAAAAAACATAGTTTTCAACTGCATTGCATTGTTTCATAAATATAACTGTGATGTCTGTTTTTTCCACTAGCACGTGGTAGCGACACGTTTGAGTGTAATGGGACTGCGGGGGCACAACGAAGGTAGAATTTGTTCCCGTACAACACTGTTCTCATTTATCTTTTGGACAGAGCTGGGAGCATAATGTAATATATTGTTTGTTTTGAAGCTATGCACAGCCTTTTAATCTCTGTGAATGGCCTTACTAGAAATTTTCTCTTTTCAGACACATTCAGGGAAGGATGGTGTGTCAAGCAGAGCTATATAAATTTCCATGAGCACTATCCACTTTTGTGAGACCTGCTTGAAAGCTTTTCCTAAATTGGGAGTCAGCCAACCAAGCAGCTGAAACCATACCTTGTGACTTTGGTGGCCAATCCCACAAAACAAAATTTACTTCTGTGCACAAGGTCACTACACAACATGTCCAATTTACATTAAAATTTGAGGAAATAATGGAACTCAACAGGTACACAGGCCTTTTGCTGGCCCTGTCCATAGGGGTGAATTTCATTGGTGATTTGGTAAGTCCTATTTTTGTAATTAAAAATGAGATTACAGGAGTATTTGCAATTTACATCTATTGTTCCATAGATAGACTTGCTTCTTGACTAACTAGGAATAGAATTCAGAGCTTTGAAGGTCAGGGGAGAAATTAGTAATGTAGAATGTTTTTAGTGTGGTTTTTCTTATGCTATATCAAAATGTCCTTGACCAGAGGCAGTGAAACAGCACACAGCAAGACCCTCTTACAGGAATGTCAGGTAGAACAGCAATGCAAAACACCAATTCAAAACAAATCTATACCTTGTACCTCAGACAAACAGATTAAGACGGTTCCCGGGGCACAAGATGGGTCAGAAGCAGCCCACAGAGCTAAACTCTGTTATAGAACCCCTGCACTGAAAAATGTTGCCAACTCCTGGATTAAGACAGATAGTAAAACCTCTTGCTACTTGCAAAAGGTTCCCCCAAAGGAAAATGCATCACATTACTAACACCAGGCATCACTCCTCCAAAGACTAAATGGTGATCTTGCACAAAAACAGATTTGTTCAGCTGTTTATATCCTCGCCATCTGGTGATTCCCCTATAGCGAAACAATAAAATACACTTTCCATATAGATTGTGACATTAGGAGTTTATACTTATTATAAGGTTAGTTCTTTCAACAGATGCGTACACCAATAACTTCCCTTATATTAAATATTCCCCAAAGAAAAGTAAATTGACCTTTCCAGGGATTTTCTGGGGATCTGAGAAAAGTCCTTTCTGTATCTGTTTTCCATTACTGTAATTACAGAGGGTGATGATAATCCTTTCAGCGTTATTGTTTCGACATGTGCATGATTTATAGTCAGACATCTAAGTTCATTTGATGCTTTTGTTACTTTGAGAGCAGCACAATGTATCAGAGATAAAAGGAAAAACAGAGAATTGGAATCGAGCAACATTAACTTCACTGGTGAGCAGAATAAAATGAGGCTCTTTTTTTCAGTGTGATTACTAATGACAGTTTAAATTCCAGGACATCAGTGAAGTGTAGCTCTAAGATGAATAGTATAAACAAACACTTTCACAATAAGGTATTCATATCATCTGACACTCTTCCAACTAAGGGACAAACAAAACACGCTGTGCATCATGGCCAGGTACAGACACTACACTTTTACCAGTATAAGTGATCAGAAACCAGTCTGTACCCATGACAGAAGAGAAGTTCAGCACATGCCATTAGGACAAACTGTGTCACCCAAAGATATGCTTAGGCACAGTAATCCATTTTCTGCTCACAGGTATACATTCTCTAGCTGTAGTTACTTATAAGCAAAATGTGGATTCACAACTTGGGTTCAACAGTGTGGAGTTAAAAGGATGCCTAAAAACTGTGGCTGACAGATTACCTGAAGTACTCTGAAAAATAAAGGGGAATGCAATGTTTTTGGTATAGAACATCATTGTATCTACGGAGAAGCATAGGCTCAGAATATCAGCATATGCATGGATACAGACAATGGGAACTATATCTCAGAGATAGTACTTAGACTGAATATAGACCTGAAATAAAAGGTCATGTATAACAAATGACTTTTTGAGTATATTAGGCTGCTATGGATCAGGGAAAACGTGGAAATTAAGAGACAATGGATACCTGGACCGTAATTTATCATGCACAGTGAAACATGATATAAAACAACATATTGAGGAATAAGTTGATGTAATTTATATTCTCAAATCACATTTTTCCATGTAGCCAACATTTTTCATACGCATAAGGATAGTGCAGATTATTACTTACAAAGTCATATTTACAAGAGGCAAAAGACAGAAAACCTGGTCTTGAGTGTTCTTGAACACACTCAACTCCTTTAGATTTCATTGGGCAATGAGGGCATTCGCCAAATTTCTTATAAAATAGTGGAAGTCTTCGCAGCTTTCTGTTGATACATTAGTAGTGATTTGCCAAGAATTCATCGTGGAGAGGCTTTCTTTTCACTCAGAGGAATTCTATTTGCCTAGAGAGGGACTCCCAGGAAAAATAATCCAAATTAATTTTTAAAGTGAATTAAACTACTCTAAACCCCTGTTTAAACATATTTATTCTGACATTAAAATGGTCTTAATTCAGTTTAGTTTATTTTACTTTGTAATCTAGTATGATAAACTGAATTAAAGCTACTTTAATTCTGAATAAGAACGCCCAAATGAAGAGCTAATGTTGTTTATCTAACTAGCTTGAATTTGTAGCTAATATAGATTAATCTGAAGGGTCCCTTCCATCAACATATCTTGCACACTTACTGAGATATATATCTAACCTTTACTCAACATCTACTGTTAGGGTCCTGGAGAGATGTGTTGTATCGCTATAATTGACCTTTACTCTGGTTTAAAAATAGAAGCAGACAGATGATATAAACCTCATGCAATAAAGTAACTATACCCAGGTGGTCGAGATAGGATAGGTAGAACTGTCCTGGGTGCCTATCTATTTCCAGGAAGAGTATTGGGGTGGGTGGGCAGGTGGCAGCAGCAGCAGCACAAAATGGCTCTCCTACCTGCTTAAGGCTTATTAGAGAAGTCTAATGAGGCAAGAGAGTGTGCACATGCCACAACCATTCCCAGTCTAGCTGTACATAAACCATGAAGGGCACTTTTACCTGGCAGTAGAAGTGGTACTTCATTGAGAATCACTGAGAAAGTATACCAATGGTTCTCAACCAAGGATGCCACCACATTCAAGACCGTTGAGGACAGATGCCCTGACTCTCAAAAGATTGCGAACCATTGGTGCAGCGTTTCACACAAGTTTGTCACCTTTGCCAAAACAATGTTTTGAAGCACAAATTGAAAGATAAAGCACATTTTGATAAAGTTCAGCTAGTCCATTTTTGACCTGTGCAGAATGGAATGTTTGCATTTTCCAGTTGAAATACCTTTTTACCTCAATGTTTTATTGTGCATTTTAGCATATAATCCAAACTAAAAAAAAAAAAAACCTCAAAATTATTATATAACACTTCAACTGACTTAGAACAAATAGTTTCCTGAACATTGGTTCATAAGAAATATCAATGGTTTTATTTTAGTTTGATTCTGGAATTGATTTCCAAATTGCAACATTCCCATTGACAGAGAAATCCTGTGTCCTCCACAATCCCGCTGTTAATCACTGGCATTAAGATTTACCAGTAATATTTTTGTTGTGTTTGTCTCAATTATTTCTTGCATCATTGTTAAGCTATGCTTACCCTACATTATACTACATACAAGTAAACTCCGTTTCCTGAACATTGTATAACTAAATCACATGTTGTTTGAACTTTATTACAAATTCATATTTATTTTTGGAACAAATCCCATTTGATGAAGATTTTGAAAGTCTCCAGAAATCTCAATGAAATTAATATTCATATATATCTTCTGTACATTACAATAAACCAACATCAATAGAAATCCAGACTTGAATTAGATACTCTTCACAATAGTTGGATATCCTACATTCCTATTTTCCATTACTTCTAAGTAGAGTAGGGCAATGGCTCTCAATATTTCTCATTTGTAGAAGTGCCTTTTTCCACAATAGGATTCATCTAGCCAGTATCTAACTCAGATTACCCTCTCGTTGTAATAATTGAGATAAAAAGATAGCCACAGCTAAAACTGATCAGAGGACAGAAGGATTTTGACATTTCAAAACTTTGGCTCCATTCTGAATTCTGAATAAAAACAGAAAATTTCAGAATTCTCTTTGAAGTAAAATCCAAGGGAAAAAAAGTATTTCAAATCACTTGAAATGTTGCAGTTATTCCTAAATATATTGAGTTATAGTATGTTATGCTGTAAACCATTTCAAAGGTCTAGGTAAGAAGTTGTTTCAAAATGTAAAACTGAAATGTTTTATTCCTAAAATATCCAAACAGGACATTTGACAGTACCAAACATTTTCCCCCAATTTCATTCCAAAATGAAATCCCCTAATAAAAACCCAATTTTGAAAACTCTTTTGTTTATAAGCCTGAAAAAGCCCAAGGAAATGTCTCTGTCATTACTTTTTGGACGACAGGAATGAGGGAACTACAATGAGTTTCAGTCAAAATATTTCATCCACCCCTACACCCCTCTACACACACACTAATTCAAGCACTGATACCTACTACTTTTGAAATTTCATGTTTTCTGAAAATTATTTAAATGAGCCAAGTGATTAGACATTTGCAGTTAATCTTGCTCCATAGACACAGAGGGCCTTTTTAAAATTGTAAAAAGTATTGTTGAAATTATCCAGAAAGTAGCTGTATATTTGATCCACCGCAGCAACAACAAATGGTACACAGCAGCTCTAACGTGCTATAGAAGTAATGGATCATTTTAAAGAGCCTGGAAATGATTAAACATGGGTGCTGCTGCATGCAGTCTTTAATTGATTGATTTGAGTTTGCGGTCAGAAAATGACTGTCAGCTACAGCTTATCTATAATTATCAGTAATCAAAACCAGACTTTTCTCTTCTTAATGCTGTAATGCTCTTGACATATGTGTGACTCAGGCATTCATCTGCAGTTGCTTAATAGCTTTAGTTTGAATAACAGGATGCAATGATACATACTCAACAAAAACTGAAATACCTTTGTACCTTTAAAATAGCAATTGTAAGTATTTTGAAGAGGACTTGTCAGTGAAGGTTTATTTCTTTTCTTTATTGCTTAGACGCCGAGTTAATTAACAAGGAAAATCAAGGTCTGTTCTTTCTGTCCCACCCATAGGGCCTATAGAGAAGGGGGAAGAGGCATCAAAGAATACGTGTATGTGTTTTCTTTTGGAGAGCTAACACATTTCATTTCATTTCATATAATTGCCCATGGGGATAGGGAAAAAAAACATTAATCTGTGTGTTTATGGGCATTTGTTCTGGAGGGATTAGAAACCCTTTCTTCATTCTAACATGAGGAGCAACATTAGAAGTTGAAGGGAGCTGCAGATAGAATCATAGAAAGTTAGGGCTGGAAGGGACCTTAGGGTCATCTAGTCCAACCTCCTGCTCAAAGCAGGACCATCCCCAACTAGAACATCCTGGCCAAAGCTTTGTCCATCCAGGTTTTGAAAACCTCCAAGGATGGAGCATCCACCACCTCTCTGGGTAACCTGCTCTAGTGTTTCACTACCCTCCAAGTGAGAAAATTCTTCCTAATATCTAACCTAAACTTTCCTTTCTGCAACTTGAGACCGTTGCTCCTTGTTCTGTCATCTGCCACCACTGAGAACAGTCTAGCTCCATCCTTTTTCGAACCCCACTTCAGGTAGTTGAACGCTGCTATTAAATCCCCTCTCAGACTTCTCTTCTCTAGGCTAAATAAGCCCAGTTCCCTCAGTTTCTCCTCATAAATCAGGTGCCCCAGCCCCTTCATCATTCTTGTTGCCCTCCTCTGGACTCTCTCCAATTTGTTCACATCCTTTCTGTAGTGGGGGGCCCAAAACTGAACACAGTACTCCAGATGTGGCCGCACCAGTGCTGAATAGAGAAAAAGAATAACTTCCCTTGACCTACAGACAACACACCAACCAATGTAGTCCAGTATGCCATTACCTTTCTTGACAACAAGGGCATACAGCTGGCTCGTATTCAGCTTATTGTCCACTGTAACCCCCAGGTCCTTTTCTGCAGAGCTGCTGCCCAGTCAGTCAGCCCCCAG